>NW_027456718.1:272783-362783 GCF_040206685.1 Ascaphus truei | reverse complement strand
ATCTGTATCTATGTATGTATCTATCTGTATCTATGTATGTATCTATCTGTATCTATGTATGTATCTATCTGTATCTATCTAGCTATGTATCTGTCATGATCGGGGTATGAGGGGTTAATGGGATCTGTGTATATGCTGATCTGCATCCCCCTGCTTCAGCAGAATTGCCCCAGGTCTGAGCTGTATTCCCCCAGCAGTCTGTGTTATATTCCTGTATGTGTAGAAACCATGTCGGGAGGGAAAGGGTTAACCATATTGTGTATATGTTGATCTGCATCCCCCTGCTTCAGTAGAATTAATTGCTATGTTATGTATTAACATGGAGAGAGAGGGGTTAACGGTGTATTCGTCATAATGTAAACCCCATAGAACCATATCTCTGTATGTGTTTGTGCTACAAGGCTGACATTTGGATATGCTTTCCTATGCAACGAACACAGGTTGCATACCTATTGTTAATCTGATTTAATATATGGGAAATCTAGTTATGAGTTATCGCTGTTTTTACTATAACTTTGGATATAAGTTTGGAAGCTTGCCCAAATGGCCCCTTTGATATGTAATTGTACAATGAAAGGAGGCCACTTGAAAGGCTTTGTTGTGGAGAAGTTCCTCAGAGGTGACTCGCCTCATCGCCTGTGCAGCCAGGTCCCACAACTAGTGATAACCATTTCACCTGTCAGAAGTGACACCCTACATGAAAGCCCCCTGCCCCATAAGCATTTTTGCTAGACAGGATGGCAACGAAGGCATCATATATTTCAGACCGTCCAGGAGGAGCATATATGGGAAACAAAAGAACAAACAATGCAAAATGTAAGTGCAGACGTTATGATAAGGAGATTAATGATGTGATGAAATTTTGGCTCTACTGGTGTATCTACTCACAAGATGTCTGTGGTATAAATGCGATTAGCAGATAGGGCTGCTACCCAATAGGATAAGATGGTGTGTGGGGTTCCCTCCAGGCACGTCTCGTCAATAAGGCGGTGGTATATATGGAGGAGAAAAACAGCACTACATAGCGCGATCTGATAGAAAAATACTTTATATAAAAAAAGGTATATAAAATGTGCACTTACAATGTGCTAATTTAAACCACGCATTTGTCACAATAATGTGAATAAAGTGGGTACTCCGCAGCTCTCACCGCCTCCCCTCGTTGCTCTTCCTTCCTGGAACCAGAGGGTTTGAGCAGGGTTAAGTATTAATTGTTTTTCATTTGGTTTAATATTGAGCACACATTGCTAATTGCACTTGGTATTTGCACTCATTGTCATTTAATTATATTTTAAGTAGTTAGCGCCTTTTTATCACTATAATTCACAACGAAGGCATCCGGACATAGTTTTTATACATGGGCTGGCCAAGTAGCCACAGGGGAGGGTTGTATTAATGGGGGGCTGGGTAAACCCTGCTTTTTGCGTTACCTGGCAACCTGTGATTGGGTCAAGATTTGTCTTCACCAATAACTGAACTGCCATGGTTGGAATGGGGGTCTGCGTCTATATAGTTGCTTGCACCCCTTATTCCTGTGTTGGTTGCTTGTTGCTATCGTTTTGTCGTGCTTGTTTTGACCTATAACAACTAAGGAGCTGCTATTCGGCTGAATATCTCCTTGTCCAACCCCAGTAAGTGTAAATATTTCTGTAATGTTATTTGATGTATTGTCTGTTCTGCTCATAGGAAATAAACTCATTCAGTTTACTATATCCTTGTTCAATCTGGCCCGGTTATTCTATATATTTGCTGTTCTCTCGTGACAGTATCTATCTAGTTTTATTATCTTTAAATATAACTTTCGCAATGGTGAAGTCATCGATCGCGTCGCCGGCACTACAAGCGTGGCCGTAGTGAGATTACTTGGTTGTTGATGGTTAGGAGGCTGGAATATATTGTTGATAACCTTCCAGAAGTTAGCTGGGTTTGATGTATTCTGGAGGAGATTGTCAGAGTAATATTGTGCTTTTGCATGCCTTGTTTGCCTTGTGCACACGTTCCGCAGGCATCTGTAGTGAGTGAGATCCTTGGTAGTGCCAGTTACTTTGTAGCTTTTCCACAACCCATCCCTAAGATGTTAGAGCGATATAAGGTCAGGTGTAACCCATGGAAGGTGGGCCCCCCGTACCCTTATTCTGCGTAGTGGAGCATGGGTATCGCAGAGTTTTAAGAACTCGGATTGGAAATAGTCGAGCGCAGAGTCAGGGTCGGGAATTAAATCGATTCTGTGCCATGGGCAGTTGGTAAGGTCATCCAGAAACTGTTGTGGGTTAAAGTTCTTAAATGTTCTAGTGAGGAGAACTTTAGGGCTTGATTGGGGCGGTTTAATTTTCCTTACACAGTACACTATTGCATGGCCACTGAAAATATCAGGAAGGATGCCAGAGGATTGGATTCTGCTGGGATCTGAGGAGAGAATCCAGTCTAGCAAGGAATGGTTATGCGATTTCAGGTTTGTCCGTGTGGGTTGGGAAATGAGTTGCGATAGGTTAAGTGACTTGAGTTGTATCTGGATTTTGTGGTTTTTAGGGTCAAGCCAATTGAAGTTGAAATCCCCAAGAACTAGCAGCTCACTCTTCTTATTCAGAGAGGAAATGGAGCCAAGAAATTGGGTGATATCAGTCAGGGATTGTAGAGGGGCTTTAGGGGGGCGGTAGATGCCAGCGAGCAAGATGGGCTTAGAAAAGGGGAGGCAGATTCTGCCAACTAGGATTTCAAAAGAGGGTGGGCTTGGGGGGCAATTTAGGAGTGTAAATTGTAAGGTGTCTGCAATATAAAATAACAGCCCTCCTACTCTTTAACCTATCTCTCCTAGAAATGGAGTATCCCTGGATGGCGATTGTTGCATCGGGGGATTTAGGGGATAGCCATGTTTCTGTGCTAATGATGATGTTGGGTTTATGCATAAGGCACCATGCCCTTGGTTTATATGATGTGCTGGGCTTGGCGTGGTATATGGGGCTGGCTGTGTTTCTGATTGGGACCTGATTTTATTTTATTGTGTGTGTTTTGTTGCTCTCTGTCACACTGTTTTCCTTATTTGTGGGAAGCTCCTTTTTTCACTGTTAGACTTTAAGTACATGGAAGATACACTTATTCCTGCGGGCTGCTCCTGCGGGCTGCTCTCGCTCCTGCGGGCTGCTCTCGCTCCTGCGGGCTGCTCTCGCTCCTGCGGGCTGCTCTCGCTCCTGCGGGCTGCTCTCGCTCCTGCGGGCTGCTCTCGCTCCTGCGGGCTGCTCCCGCTCCTGCGGGCTGCTCTCGCTCCTGCGGGCTGCTCCTGCGGGCTGCTCTCGCTCCTGCGGGCTGCTCTCGCTCCTGCCGGCTGCTCTCGCTCCTGCGGGCTGCTCTCGCTCCTGACGGCTGCTCTCGTTCCTGCGGGCTGCTCTCGCTCCTGCCGGCTGCTCCTGCGGGCTGCTCTCGCTCCTGCGGGCTGCTCTCGCTCCTGCGGGCTGCTCTCGCTCCGGCGGCCTGCTCTCGCTCCTGCCGGCTGCTCTCGCTCCTGCCGGCTGCTCTCGCTCCTGCCGGCTGCTCTCGCTCCTGCGGGCTGCTCTCGCTCCTGCGGGCTGCTCCTGCGGGCTGCTCTCGCTCCTGCGGGCTGCTCTCGCTCCGGCGGCCTGCTCTCGCTCCTGCCGGCTGCTCTCGCTCCTGCCGGCTGCTCTCGCTCCTGCCGGCTGCTCTCGCTCCTGCGGGCTGCTCTCGCTCCTGCGGGCTGCTCTCGCTCCTGCGGGCTGCTCTCGCTCCTGCGGGCTGCTCTCGCTCCTGCGGGCTGCTCTCGCTCCTGCGGCCTGCTCTCGCTCCTGCCGGCTGCTCTCGCTCCTGCGGGCTGCTCTCGCTCCTGCGGGCTGCTCTCGCTCCTGCGGGCTGCTCTCGCTTCTGCGGGCTGCTCTCGCTCCTGCGGGCTGCTCCTGCGGGCTGCTCTCGCTCCTGTGGGCTGCTCTCGCTCCTGCGGGCTGCTCTCGCTCCTGCGGGCTGCTCTCGCTCCTGCGGGCTGCTCTCGCTCCGGCGGGCTGCTCTCGCTCCGGCGGGCTGCTCTCGCTCCGGCGGGCTGCTCTCGCTCCTGCGGGCTGCTCTCGCTCCTGCGGGCTGCTCTCGCTCCTGCGGGCTGCTCTCGCTCCTGCGGGCTGCTCCTGCGGGCTGCTCCTGCGGGCTGCTCCTGCGGGCTGCTCCTGCGGGCTGCTCCTGCGGGCTGCTCCTGCGGGCTGCTCCTGCGGGCTGCTCTCGCTCCTGCGGGCTGCTCTCGCTCCTGCGGGCTGCTCTCGCTCCTGCGGGCTGTTCTCGCTCCTGCGGGCTACTCCTGCGGGCTGCTCTCGCTCCTGCGGGCTGCTCTCGCTCCTGCCGGCTGCTCTCGCTCCTGCCGGCTGCTCTCGCTCCGGCGGGCTGCTCTCGCTCCTGCGGGCTGCTCCTGCCGGCTGCTCTCGCTCCTGTGGGCTGCTCTCGCTCCTGTGGGCTGCTCTCGCTCCTGCGGGCTGCTCTCGCTCCTGCGGGCTGCTCTCGCTCCTGCGGGCTGCTCTCGCTCCGGCGGGCTGCTCTCGCTCCTGCGGGCTGCTCTCGCTCCTGCGGGCTGCTCTCGCTCCTGCGGGCTGCTCTCGCTCCTGCGGGCTGCTCCTGCGGGCTGCTCCTGCGGGCTGCTCCTGCGGGCTGCTCCTGCGGGCTGCTCTCGCTCCTGCGGGCTGCTCTCGCTCCTGCGGGCTGCTCCTGCGGGCTGCTCTCGCTCCTGCCGGCTGCTCTCGCTCCTGCCGGCTGCTCTCGCTCCTGCCGGCTGCTCTCGCTCCGGCGGGCTGCTCTCGCTCCGGCGGGCTGCTCTCGCTCCTGCGGGCTGCTCTCGCTCCTGCGGGCTGCTCTCGCTCCTGCGGGCTGCTCTCGCTCCTGCGGGCTGCTCTCTCTCCTGCGGGCTGCTCCTGCGGGCTGCTCTCGCTCCTGCGGGCTGCTCTCGCTCCTGCGGGCTGCTCTCGCTCCTGCGGGCTACTCCTGCGGGCTGCTCTCGCTCCTGCCGGCTGCTCTCGCTCCTGCCGGCTGCTCTCGCTCCGGCGGGCTGCTCTCGCCGGCTGCTCTTGCTCCTGCGGGCTGCTCCTGCCAGCTGCTCTCGCTCCGGCGGGCTGCTCTCGCTCCTGCCGGCTGCTCTTGCTCCTGCGGGCTGCTCCTGCCAGCTGCTCTCACTCCGGCGGGCTGCTCTCGCTCCTGCCGGCTGCTCTCGCTCCTGCCGGCTGCTCTCGCTCCTGCCGGCTGCTCTCGCTCCTGCCGGCTGCTCTCGCTCCTGTGGGCTGCTCCTGCGGGCTGCTCCTGCGGGCTGCTCCTGCGGGCTGCTCTCGCTCCTGCGGGCTGCTCTCGCTCCTGCGGGCTGCTCTCGCTCCTGCGGGCTGCTCTCGCTCCTGCGGGCTGCTCTCGCTCCTGCGGGCTGCTCCTGCGGGCTGCTCTCGCTCCTGCGGGCTGCTCTCGCTCCTGCGGGCTGCTCCTGCGGGCTGCTCTCGCTCCTGCGGGCTGCTCCTGCGGGCTGCTCTCGCTCCTGCCGGCTGCTCTCGCTCCTGCCGGCTGCTCCTGCGGGCTGCTCTCGCTCCTGCGGGCTGCTCTCGCTCCTGCGGGCTGCTCTCGCTCCTGCGGGCTGCTCTCGCTCCTGCGGGCTGCTCTCGCTCCTGGCTGCTCCTGCGGGCTGCTCTCGCTCCTGCCGGCTGCTCTCGCTCCTGCGGGCTGCTCTCGCTCCTGCGGGCTGCTCTCGCTCCTGCCGGCTGCTCTCGCTCCTGCGGGCTGCTCCTGCCGGCTGCTCTCGCTCCGGCGGGCTGCTCTTGCTCCTGCGGGCTGCTCCTGCCGGCTGCTCTCGCTCCTGCCGGCTGCTCTTGCTCCTGCGGGCTGCTCCTGCCGGCTGCTCTCGCTCCGGCGGGCTGCTCTCGCTCCTGCGGGCTGCTCTCGCTCCTACGGGCTGCTCTCGCTCCTGCGGGCTGCTCCTGCGGGCTGCTCCTGCGGGCTGCTCTCGCTCCGGCGGGCTGCTCTCGCTCCTGCGGGCTGCTCTCGCTCCTGCGGGCTGCTCTCGCTCCTGCCGGCTGCTCTCGCTCCTGCCGGCTGTTCTCGCTCCTGCCGGCTGCTCTCGCTCCTGCGGGCTGCTCTCGCTCCTGCGGGCTGCTCCTGCCGGCTGCTGTCGCTCCTGCGGGCTGCTCTCGCTTCTGCGGGCTGCTCTCGCTCCTGCGGGCTGCTCTCGCTCCTGCGGGCTGCTCTCGCTCCTGCGGGCTGCTCTCGCTCCTGCGGGCTGCTCTCGCTCCGGCGGGCTGCTCTCGCTTCGGCGGGCTGCTCTCGCTCCTGCGGGCTGCTCTCGCTCCTGCGGGCTGCTCTCGCTCCTGCGGGCTGCTCTCACTCCTGCGGGCTGCTCTCGCTCCTGCGGGCTGCTCTCGCTCCGGCGGGCTGCTCTCGCTCCGGCGGGCTGCTCTCGCTCCGGCGGGCTGCTCTCGCTCCGGCGGGCTGCTGTCGCTCCGGCGGGCTGCTGTCGCTCCTGCGGGCTGCTCTCGCTCCGGCGGGCTGCTCTCGCTCCGGCGGGCTGCTCTCGCTCCTGCGGGCTGCTCTCGCTCCTGCGGGCTGCTCTCGCTCCTGCGGGCTGCTCTCGCTCCTGGAGGCTGCTCTCGCTCCTGCGGGCTGCTCTCGCTCCTGCGGCCTGCTCTCGCTCCTGCGGGCTGCTCTCGCTCCTGCGGCCTGCTCTCGCTCCTGCGGGCTGCTCTCGCTCCTGCGGCCTGCTCTCGCTCCTGCGGCCTGCTCTCGCTCCTGCGGCCTGCTCTCGCTCCTGCGGCCTGCTCCTGCGGGCTGCTCTTGCTCCTGCGGGCTGCTCCTGCCGGCTGCTCTCGCTCCTGCCGGCTGCTCTCGCTACTGCCGGCTGCTCTCGCTCCTGCCGGCTGCTCTCGCTCCTGCCGGCTGCTCTCGCTCCTGCCGGCTGCTCTCGCTCCTGCCGGCTGCTCTCGCTCCTACCGGCTGCTCTGATACATTTACAGTTACATGTTGTTGGTTTACTGTATGTATTTTCCCCCATGTTGTTGGATTACTGTGTGTATTTTCCCCCATGTTGTTGGATTACTGTGTGTGTATTTCCCCCATGTTGTTGGTTTACTGTGTGTGTATTTCTCCCATGTTGTTGGTTTACTGTGTGTATTTTCCCCCATGTTGTTGGATTACTGTGTGTGTATTTCCCCCATGTTGTTGGTTTACTGTGTGTATTTTCCCCCATGTTGTTGGTTTACTGTGTGTATTTTCCCCCGTGTTGTTGGATTACTGTGTGTATTCCCCCCGTGTTGTTGGTTTACTGTGTGTATTTTCCCCCGTGTTGGTTTACTGTGTGTATTTCCCCCATGTTGTTGGATTACTGTGTGTAATTTCCCCCATGTTGTTGGATTACTGTGTGTATTTTCCCCATGTTGTTGGTTTACTGTGTGTATTTCCCCCATGTTGTTGGTTTACTGTGTGTATTTTCCCCCATGTTGTTGGTTTACTGTGTGTATTTTCCCCCATGTTGTTGGTTTACTGTGTGTATTATCCCCCGTGTTGTTGGTTTACTGTGTGTATTATCCCCCGTGTTGTTGGTTTACTGTGTGTATTTTCCCCCGTGTTGTTGGTTTACTGTGTGTATTTTCCCCCGTGTTGTTGGTTTACTGTGTGTATTTTCCCCCGTGTTGTTGGTTTACTGTGTGTATTTTCCCCTGTGTTGTTGGTTTACTGTGTGTATTTTCCCCCGTGTTGTTGGTTTACTGTGTGTATTTTCCCCCGTGTTGTTGGTTTACTGTATGTATTTCCCCCGTGTTGTTGGTTTACTGTGTGTATTTCCCCCGTGTTGTTGGTTTACTGTATATATTTCCCCCGTGTTGTTGGTTTACTGTGTGTATTTCCCCCGTGTTGTTGGATTACTGTATTTTCCCCCGTGTTGTTGGTTTACTGTGTGTATTTTCCCCCGTGTTGTTTGTTTACTGTGTGTATTTTCCCCCGTGTTGTTGGTTTACTGTGTGTATTTTCCCCCGTGTTGTTGGTTTACTGTGTGTATTTTCCCCCGTGTTGTTGGTTTACTGTGTGTATTTTCCCCATGTTGTTGGTTTACTGTGTGTATTTTCCCCCATGTTGTTGGTTTACTGTGTGTATTTTCCCCCGTGTTGTTAGTTTACTGTATGTATTTCCCCCGTGTTGTTGGTTTACTGTATGTATTTTCCCCCGTGTTGTTGGTTTACTGTATGTATTTTCCCCCGTGTTGTTGGTTTACTGTGTGTATTTTCCCCCGTGTTGTTGGTTTACTGTGTGTATTTTCCCCCGTGTTGTTGGTTTACTGTGTGTATTTTCCCCCGTGTTGTTGGTTTACTGTGTGTTTTTTCCCCCGTGTTGTTGGTTTACTGTGTGTTTTTTCCCCCGTGTTGTTGGTTTACTGTGTGTATTTTCCCCCGTGTTGTTGGTTTACTGTGTGTATTTTCCCCCGTGTTGTTGGTTTACTGTGTGTATTTTCCCCATGTTGTTGGATTACTGTGTGTATTTTCCCCCGTGTTGTTGGTTTACTGTATGTATTTTCCCCTGTGTTGTTGGTTTACTGTATGTATTTTCCCCCGTGTTGTTGGTTTACTGTGTGTATTTCCCCCATGTTGTTGGTTTACTGTGTGTGTTTTCCCCCGTGTTGTTGGATTACTGTATGTATTTTCCCCCATGTTGTTGGATTACTGTGTGTGTTTTCCCCCGTGTTGTTGGTTTACTGTGTGTATCTTCCCCCATGTTGTTGGTTTACTGTGTGTATTTTCCCCCGTGTTGTTGGTTTACTGTGTATATTTTCCCCCGTGTTGTTGGTTTACTGTGTGTATTTTCCCCCGTGTTGTTGGTTTACTGTATGTATTTTCCCCCGTGTTGTTGGTTTACTGTATGTATTTCCCCCATGTTGTTGGTTTACTGTATGTATTTTCCCCCGTGTTGTTGGTTTACTGTATGTATTTTCCCCCGTGTTGTTGGTTTACTGTGTGTTTTTCCCCCCGTGTTGTTGGTTTACTGTGTGTATTTTCCCCCGTGTTGTTGGATTACTGTATGTATTTTCCCCCGTGTTGTTGGTTTACTGTGTGTATTTTCCCCCGTGTTGTTGGTTTACTGTGTGTATTTCCCCATGTTGTTGGATTACTGTATGTATTTTCCCCCGTGTTGTTGGATTACTGTGTGTATTTTCCCCCGTGTTGTTGGTTTACTGTGTGTATTTTCCCCCGTGTTGTTGGTTTACTGTGTGTATTTTCCCCCGTGTTGTTGGTTTACTGTATGTATTTTCCCCCATGTTGTTGGTTTACTGTGTGTATTTTCCCCCGTGTTGTTGGATTACTGTGTGTATTTTCCCCCGTGTTGTTGGATTACTGTGTGTATTTTCCCCCGTGTTGTTGGATTACTGTGTGTATTTTCCCCCGTGTTGGTTTACTGTGTGTATTTTCCCCCGTGTTGTTGGTTTACTGTATGTATTTTCCCCCGTGTTGTTGGTTTACTGTGTGTATTTTCCCCCGTGTTGTTGGATTACTGTGTGTATTTTCCCCCATGTTGTTGGTTTACTGTGTGTTTTTTCCCCCGTGTTGTTGTTTACTGTATGTATTTTCCCCCGTGTTGTTGGTTTACTGTGTGTATTTTCCCCCGTGTTGTTGGATTACTGTGTGTATTTTCCCCCGTGTTGTTGTTTTACTGTGTGTATTTCCCCCGTGTTATATTGGCTGTAGATATTTGTTGGTTAGCGCTGGGACTTGTGTACTTACCTGTTACAGGAAGGGGAGTGTTGCCTTCAGGAACAGGAAAGCAGGAGTGGAGCCATCATCACGGAGGCGCCAATCCTCCACCCGGAAGAAGAAAAGCAGAGTGAGACCCCCTTCCCATTCCAAGGAGAAAGAGAATGGAGCCCCATCTGAAAGGTGAGTACCACATGCTCCCCGTACTGTCTGAATCTCACTGTTACCTCCCTGCCACAAGGCTCCATGTTTCCTTGTGTAACATTTCCCCCCCCCCCCTTACATTCCCTTGCCTTCCGTCGCCACCCGACGCGTTCTCGCAGTACGCTCTCCTGGTACCATCTCCACCCCGGTATCTCTCATTTCACAGGGTCACTGATTCTTCTCCCGTCCTCATCACGCCGCTTAGAAAGTTTGTGACACTTCGGCGTAAAGCGCCTGCTCGCATTTTGTGCACGAAGCCCCCTTCAGGCAGACGAGCAAAGCGAGAGGTAACATGACGTCGTGCAAAGCGAGGGGAGGAGCAGAGAGCGGGTTTAATATTGTATCAGGAACTCTGCTTATTCAGAACTAAATGTGTCCAGGAAGGTTTGTGGGGTTAAATGTCAGGAGATGGGAATAGAGGTTTTGTGTTTGGTTGGGGTTTATCGGGAGGTGGGATAGAGAGGTTTTGGAGTTGGTTGGGGTTTATCGGGAGGTGGGATAGAGAGGTTTTGGGGTTGGTTGGGGTTTATCGGGAGGTGGGATAGAGAGGTTTTGGGGTTGGTTGGGGTTTATCGGGAGGTGGGATAGAGAGGTTTTGGGGTTGGTTGGGGTTTATCGGGAGGTGGGATAGAGAGGTTTTGGGGTTGGTTGGGGTTTATCGGGAGGTGGGATAGAGAGGTTTTGGGGTTGGTTGGGGTTTATCGGGAGGTGGGATAGAGAGGTTTTGTGTTTGGTTGGGGTTTATCGGGAGGTGGGATAGAGAGGTTTTGGGGTTGGTTGGGGCTTATCGGGAGGTGGGATAGAGGTTTTGGGGTTGGTTGGGGTTTATCGGGAGGTGGGATAGAGAGGTTTTGGGGTTGGTTGGGGTTTATCGGGAGGTGGGATAGAGAGGTTTTGGGGTTGGTTGGGGTTTATCGGGAGGTTGGGCAGAGGGTGTAACAGGGGACCAGGCATTTACACCTTTTTACCAGGATCATTCATTGAGCAAAACGGTAAAGTGAAATAAATTGTAAATTTATTCGCATGAAAAGGCAGACACACAATGATACACAAACTACATAAGAATAGACACACTTATTTGTGAACTGGGGTAAAAAAAACTAGACTTTCCTAGCTGTATGACGCTCTCTAAACAAGAGTTTTTCTTTGACCGGGACTTAGCCCAAAATGTCCTGGAACGCAAATTGGCATGAAGTCCCAGGGGCCACCGCTCCCTTCTCTTCTGAGAACTTGTACTCTTTCTTGACCGGGTTAGTACCAAACTCTTGAAACCGGCTTGCAATCCCAGTTGTGACTACTACATCCTCTTCTCAGAACTTGGCCGCCAAAAGTCAGGCCTTAGAAACTTTTCCGCAGTTGAATTTTCGTATGTAAAACTTGGCCGCAAAAAGTGGGACTTAGAATATTTTTCGGACAGACTTTTCTGAAACCGGTGCTCTGCTATTCGCGCAAGAGCACTTCCAAAACGCCTGCCCGCAGTTCTGGCGCTGAGAATCTCTCGGACAGTAGAATGTAGAGCTCAAATAGTCCATGGTTAAATCACAATGAATAAGGGAATAAGTGTCCAGATAGTCATGCGACGTCCATAAATGATTATTATAACCAACTGTAATGGGTATGCACCTAGCGATGTCCACTTGACTAGTGCAACTGTTGGTGCACTGATATAAACCCAAACAGTGTAGTATGAAGCATAATGTCCTGTAAAAACAGGATATATAACAGGGCAATATAGCCCATTACCTGTATACCTTGAGAAGACGTCCACTGTATCCACGGCGTGCATCCTCAGGTAAGGAATCTGCTCTACCTATCTATACGATGCTGAGAATCTCTCGACTGATTGGCTGAAGGGTTTCTTATAATATAGTATAGTATTTTGGAGTTCATTCACAAAATATTACAACCAATGCGAGCGTGGGAACTTTCTCAACAGCCAATCAGAGCGATGCCGGTCTGGAAAGATGTGTAAGCAGGGAATCTGAATCTGCCAAGGGACATGTGCAAGTTTGCCACCTTAGTCCCTTGCTATTCAGATGCCACCCGCTAGTTAGGCTCCTCCAAGTCTGGTGGGGCAAATGGTAGTCCAGACGACTTCCATTCATCACAGGACGTGGGTACTTGAGCCCTTCCCTCCTACCCAAATGGTCTTCACACCTCAGGCATCCTCTGGTGGCTTTCATCTCCGATGTCTCATCTCCGATGTCTCCTCTCCGATGTCTCCTCTCTAATGTCTCCTCTCCGATGTCTCATCTCCGATGTCTCCGCAGACTCGCTGGCACCAACTTGGTAGCCCTGGCAGTCTGTCGGAACATTGGTTCTGAAAGTCCCAGCTCATTTACCGTGTACAACAGTACATTTGATTCTAAACACAATGTTAATAAAAATATACTTTTGCATGTCTTAAGTCTCTGGGTATGGGAAATAGAATAGAAAGCTGCACTTTATTTTCTACTAGCCTATATTCCCCACACACTATCTTTATAGGCTTGGACTGGACTCTGAGTCCCCTCACCTCATAATTATGGTTGGAGTACCCATGAACCCCCAATACAGGTTCTGGGCTACCTGGGCTGTAACTAAGTATCCATTTTAACCTAGGGACCCCTCATAGTTACAGGGACACTTTACATCCCTTTGCCCCATTTACCTTTCTGGACTGTGCTGAAGCAGGGAAAACTAGCAGTGAGTTGCGCAAGCGTTTTCAAGGGGAGATATTGTCGGGACAATGTGCCTACATGTATCCGAGAACCAAGCATGATTCTCACGTACATTATTAGGGGAACCGACAACTCCGGACCCCAACTACCTGGGCACATTCTGACAATTTCTCCGCACCCCCCCCCCACCCCCTGAAACTCATCCCCCAGAAACTCCAGCTCTCTGCCAACCCTGGAAAGGCAAAAACATAAAAAATAATCTTTGTTGCACATGGACACAGTATGCATGCATGGACACAGTATGCATGCATGGACACAGTATGCATGCATGGACACAGTATGCATGCATGGACACAGTATGCATGTAAACCGGTTGGGCTCAAGAGCTGACACTCTTGAACTCCAATACATGGATCAGAGTTAACCAAACAGGCTAAACCTTTATCGAGAGCCTGGTTACCCCCTCACCATCACAGAGGGGTTTTGGGGTTGGTTGGGGTCTACCGGGAGGTGGGATAGAGGGGTTTTGGGGTTGGTTAGGATTGGGGTTATGCAACGAGTTTGGATAGAGGGATTTTGTGGATGGTTAATGTGATGTGGGGTGCGATGGTATCTCTGGGTTGCACCCTGAAGATACGGCCCACGTGTGTGTGTGTGTGTGTGTGTGTGTGTGTGTGTGTGTGTGTATTACTGCTGTGTTCCCCCTGTGAATGTATGTCCCTGTTCCTTCTTAGGTGTGTCATGGGAGAGGGGGTTTGGCCCGGTATTAAAGGGGTTACACCCCATTTGGCCACCCCCTGCTTTCACCTTGGAGGCGAGGGGTTAACTGGAATGATGTACAGTACTGTAGTTATGCCCCTGCTTCAGCACCAAATGTGTATCCCCCTGTGAATATGTATTATTCCCATTCCAGTGTCTGCACCAACACATACACTGGGATCTATGCGGGAGGGAAAGGGTTAATGTTAATTCTGTGTTTATGTCCCTTTTCCCGCCTTTGCAGGCTCCATTTTGCAGTCTCTCCATAGGTCGCCATTGGGGCGCAATACAATCCTATGGAGATTCCGGCGATTTGGGCCCGTTTCCGTAGAAGACCTGCAGGTGGCGCCCGAGAGGAGGAGCGGCGGTTCCCCATTGAAAGTGAATGGAGTAATAATGCATTTCAATGGGGATTCCTGGAAGCCGACCTCCGGAGACGAGCTGGCAGCCTGCCAGACTGCGAAACCGCAAGAGCGGAAACAATGTCTGAAAAGAGCTTTGATCGCGCAATTGGCGTGGGAACTAGGGCCTCGGTCAAGTTCACGGCCAATTGGCATGGGAACTTTTGTTCTAGGGCAACCAGACATAAAATTATTTTTGCCCCATGTCCCTAGGAACCCCCACACTCGACCACCACCGGGTCTGAGAAGTAAGGACCCCCGTAAAGGGTCGGCTCGCCACGAGGGTCGCGCCATTGACTCTAATGGGAGCGGAGGTCCCATTGAATCCTATGGCGGAGCCGACCCATTCATTTCCTATGCAGGAGCCGGCCATATCGATTCTAATGGAGGAAAGCCGCGTGGCTTTGAAACGGCTAAGTCCGAAAGTGTATAAAGTGTAAACCTATATCTCTGGTTCTGCGAGTACCAGAGGGCTGTGATTTTGGTCGCATGTAGTCCCTGCTCCGGCATGACTGCATGGCCATTCCCAGCCCTCTCCGATCAACCTGACGGAGTATGGGCAAATGTGGAAATTGTGATTTCCCCATTGACTTAAATGGCGGCGTTGCTCCATTGAAAGCCTATAGCGGCGGAGCCCATTGATTTCAATGGAAGAGCGAAACGCAGAGATTTCTTTGAGCTTATAGCGGAGAATCCTGCATTAAAGTTAATAGGGGATTTTAACTGATTTTTGTATCTCTGGTTCTGGGGGTCGTGGAAGGCTGATATTTTGCCACTATGGCAAGGGTCCTCCGGCATGAGGACCTGGCAAATTTCAGCCCGCTCAGACACACAGAACAGATAATTTTAATGTGTAGCTATTAAAGAATGTATTGTATTTTGGGTCCAGGGTAAAAGCCCGGGAAGGCTAGGGCCCATATGGTATGTTAATGCTCAGGGGGGAGACAAGAGGTCTACAATAAACCCTCTGATCAAAGGCTCCCCACCCTGCTTGTGTATGCTACAACAAAGCAGAGATACTTGGGATAAGTGTTGTGTTTCACACCTTGGAATAATGGGTTTCCTATCCCAAGCAGACTGGGCGATGTCAGTCTTGTGGGAGGGGAGCTAGGGAAATGAGCCCCTGATTAGAATAATGCACACCCAGTGGGCAGGTAATACTTTGCCTCGCAAGTGAGGTGGCAAGGAGGGATTGGGTGCAGATAATTGTCATCCAATGCCTTGCACCTCCTGTTAGGGTATGGGGCTGAAACTCCATATAAACGAGTAAGCTCTATGCCCAGAGTCTTTTCGTGATGTCTTCATTTGAACATGTATTGCTGAATGAATTGCCAAACCTGATTGCTTCATTGTCCAACCCTTTAGTAAGTGCTATTTCTTGTCTGTTATTTGTATCATCTTGTGTGTTCTCCTTCTTTAAGGAATAAACTATATTTATTATATCTAAGTCGTGTTCAATTCAACCCAGGTATTGGATGTATATTATAACCTATCACAAGTTACCGTGACAAGGTGTTTGTATTGTATTGTTTGTGGGCTAAGTGGGATTGGATCCATTCCCCAAGTAGCCTATTTGGGGTCATAAATTCAGAACCGTTGGGGCCAGCAAGAGGAATAGAGTGTCAGCAGTTTGCACCTAACTCAGCCAGACCAAAAGAGCCAGGAAAACCCTTTGGTGGGTGCAGACATTCTGTCATCTCTCTGAAGGTTGGGATATAACGGAAGGTCCAACTGTACTAGTGGGGGTGTATGTCTTGGGACAGCTCAGCCTGTGTGAGTCGGTCTCTGCAACCGGTCCTTGAGGGAACTGGATCTGTATAACTTGCGGGGTGTACTGGGACACTAAGTTCTGCTGGCAGAAGCACCACGAGTGGAGTAGCGCAACCAAAACCCCCCTGCGTGAGGGGCCCGGTTCCATACGCTCTGGTGCGTCCTGAGCCAAGAAAGAAGCCAAAGCTACCAACTACTTTTTGGAGAATTGCTTCAGCCATCAGCTTCTGCCTGCTGCAGAGAGCTGATACCTTTAACCCTTGCCCAACTAACCAGTGGAGGTCAGTCCCCAGACTAGCAGGACTGCCTCTACCGGTAATTGGGCCAAGGACTATTTTTATCTGTTGTGCGCCCGCTCTCCAAGTGGCCCCAGAACATTGCTGTACCCCATAACGGACTGTTTCCCCAACCCGGAAACAGAGGGACTATTGCAGCTACCCCTGACACCACCACCTGGTAACCTACTCTGTGGGGAGAAACCCAATCCTTACCCAGGTGGGAGGTGGGTCACTGTCACGGGAGACCAGCACTTTTAACACGTTAATACCCGGATCATTTGATTGAGCAATAAAAAAGAGATAAAATAAATTGTGATTTATTCACAGAAAAGAACATACACACATTTTGGTTTACAATTATACTACAAATACACTTAATGGGACGGGACAAACAAAAATAATCTTGTTCCCAAAACGAAATCTTTAGAAATAGTTTCTGGGCACAATTTCCCAGGAGCGGGAGTTGTGCGCACATAGAGCTGGAAACAATCTTTGGTCAGTGGCGCCTCTCGCAGTCGCTGTTACTCCGCCGGAGCTGCTTCCTACGTTCTGCCGCTGTGGTATTGGATCTGGAAACCTTAGTGTCACGGTAAATTGTGAAGGGTTATAATATACACAAATAACTGAGTTGAATTGAACACGACTTGGATATAATAAATATAGTTTATTCCTTAAAGAAGGTGAAGACACAGGATTATACAAATAACATACAAGAATATAACACTAACTTAGGGTTGAGCAATCAGGATCTGGATTGGCAATTCATCAGGCAATCATGTATCATTCAGATGTAATAACGAAGACCCTGGGTATAGGGCTGACACTGGTTTATATGGGATTCCAGTCCTATACCCTAGCATTGGGTGCCAGACATTGGGTGACAATTATCTGCACCCAATCCCTCCTTGCCAGCTAACGTGGGAAGCATTGTTGGACCATGCCCCCAGTTAGTTGGCATATGCGCATATCTGGCCCTTGGAGTCTCATTTCTCTAGCCCCACACTAAAGACAGGGCGCCTAAAAGTCTACCAGGCATGTATCTGGCCAGGAAACCCTTTGTCTGTAAGTGTGAATTATGGCACTTACAGCCCACTCAGGCTCTGCGTTTCTCCACCCTATTGTACACAATCAGAGTGGTGAAGTCTTTGATCAGGGGGGCTGTTGTAGACAAAGTGTCGCCCACCTGAACATTAATATAGAGCAGACACAGTAACTTTCCTGGGCTTTTATACCAGCCTTGCAAAACAGTACATTCTTTAATATCTACACATATTAAAATAATCCGTTCGGCTGGGCCGAGCAGGCTGAAACGTGCCAGAACCTCATGCCGGAGGGGACTCTCCATGGTGGCCAAGTTTTAGCTCGCTGCGACCCACCGGACCGGAGTTACACAATTACAGTTTTAAAACACATTTTCCAAAGAGGCTTTTTTCTGCCATGCAAGTCAATGGTGTGAAGATTGAGATAATGTGTGTGGCTATCATCACCTCCATTTTGGCCTAACCGCCATTTTTAGTGTTTGCTTGTATGTATGCCAATCCGTTTATTCGTGTATGAACTGTGAATGTTTGATTCTGCAGAGTATCGCTCCTAGATGTAACTCGCCCTTGTGTAATTCCTACGAGGCATGCAAGAATTGAAATTACACTCGTAAGCAGTTTTTCCTGCCTTAGATAATTCTGCTGACCTTACAGTAGGTTCTCTTATCCAACAGCTACAGCATACATACAGGGCTGGACACAGTAACTTCCTTATGTCACAAGGTTAAGGGCGGCCCACTACTATGGTATATAGGATAAGAATATAGCGTATGCAGCATTTTTAGGTATCAATATGTCTTTTTGTATAAGTCATCATATTATTTATCTCTAAGCCAGCCCCCTTAAGGGGTGTATTACTCATTTTGAAATGAATAAAAATGTGATACTAAGCAATATGTTGGCAGAGGCCTGAGTTCCTTTTGGAATTATTTTCTCTCAATTGTACCTTGGTACAGATAAACTCATGTTGTTACTTTTTGAACCCTTGACTCATTGATTTTATTTCTACGCTTTGACAATGGCAGAAACCCAAACTTTGCAATTACCCTGACTCCGTTCTGTTGCTCTGAGAGGGTCGGTATTTGCCATGCAATCATGCCGGAACTATGACTACATGGTGACCGAATCCCAGCCCTCGAGGTTGAACAGAACCGGAGTTATGGGTTCCAGGTTTCTGCTCATTCTGACTTAGCCGTTTTTACTCGCGGCTTTTACCTCCGCCATTAGAGTCTATGATGCGACCCTTATAGCGAGCGCGACCCTTTACCGGGGTCATTGAAGGAAAATCCGTTATTTCCTCCCCGGGCTTCAGAACCGAGAGGAACTTTTCCTCTGCCAGGTACACTGAAGCCTTGTGACTGGATACTACACCATCTGCACCTGTTTGCAGCAGACTTGCCAGGAAGCTTTCACGCCCTGCAACTGTTATCTTCGATCTTTGATGAACCTTATCAGGCCTGGAAGACGAACGAAATGAAACGTAACGCACGCCAGGTTTCAAATCCTTTGTCTCAATTTATTACTCATAGGGTAATGATTTTTATACAGAAAAAAAAGATATTGGTTAGAGGCGTAACATAGGCGTGTCTTGGGCGTATACTAGGTGTGTCTTGGGTGTAGCTTTGATTAGAGGCGTGATTTAGGGGCAGGACATATTAGTGGCGTGACTTTTGAGACGTGTTCTTTTCAATACAAGCAATTGTCTAAATACATAGCTTATTCATTGTCTGTTATCAAAAGAGACCTTGAGTCTTGCAACTATATTTCACTACCTTGCTTCTTGCAGAGAACCATTCTATTATATTCTACTAAAACACCAGGAAATTGACATCACAAAAGTATCTAGTAATATCCTGACCAGGAAAAAAGGAAATGCAATTTAGCAGAGAAACTGAGTGCATCTATGAATTTATATTTCAGCAAAAGGCTGACTACAGAATCTTAATTAGTTATGACCATACAAAATGGAAGCTTAACATGAGTGCAGACTCTGGCCTGACATACTGGTCCTAACAATCCCTCCTTTTTGTTCTCTAAAAGAACAAATACCCTTACTAGGTACGCTTCTCTATGACCATGGCCTTATGGGGACCAATAGTATCATAGACTCTGTTCATGGCCACATATGAATTATTAGTTGCATACATGGCGTGAGATGAAACTGAAGGTTTCCTTGAGACAAATGAAAGCATTGCACACTTAGCACAGTGAAAAATAACAAAAATTGCTGCGATTATACTAATCACTACAATAAAACCATAGAGGATTTTCATACCCAATTCTCCGATCCAACTAGTGAGTCCTGACATCCAATTTAAGTTAAGGCCTGAGGATTCTTTACGCATCCTTGCCTGAATTTCCTGTAACTTATCCATATCTTTATGAATAGCGCCAGACTCATCTTCAATATAGGCACAGCACTTCTGTCCTACAAGTTTACAAACTCCTCCTTGTGATGCTAGCAGATAATCAAGAGCCATTCTATTCTGTAATAATACTGTTCGGATCTGCTCTTGTTCATTAGTCAGACGGATAATAGCATTACTTAATTTAGAACAGAGATCCAGAACACCTAAACTAGGTATAAAAACCCCCCAGCTGCAATGCGGGTTGGACTAATGGTCCTGGTCAGATCTTTTCGATTTCTCAGCTTCCCTTGGGGTAACGTGTCAGATACATAAAAAGTGGGAAGGATGAAACCCAGATAACAAAGGGCAGTGTGATTGCAGGGTACAATCTTAGTGGCCCACATGCCACACAACCAATAGATATATATATATCTATTGGTTGTGTGGCATGTGGGCCACTAAGATTGTAATTAAATATTTATATAGGTTAGAAAATGGCTTAATATTTATATAGGTTAGAAAATGGCTTACATCTCAATATATCACATAATCTAAGGGTCAGCTATTTGTGAGAATTGGTGGGGGTTCATTTCTGCTAAGAGCGACTGCACAAACATTCTTCTTGCACACATCTTTCATATTGCATTTACTCAGAATGGCAAAACGGACCAAGATGGCTGCTATGGTCAAAATGGCTGACTTGTGATCCTTTCCTTGTGGTTGACTCACGTCCCTTTGTGACCTCCCACCTTCCTCATATCCAGTCTTCTCAGTCCCCCCATATCCTTAAGAGACAGTCTATTTAAAGAACAGAACAGTTAACCGTTTCATAGTCCTGATGGACCAAGATGTCCAAGTTGTGCATAACTTCATTCCTTTCCTTTCCGGCCATTATATCAGCCCAGTTGATTTCTTCTTCGGTCTCTTCTTCTGGGGGACTGGCGACATCATCACCGCAGAGAGGCATAGCGTCGGTGGGGGTTGCAACGCACTTCTGGATCAGAGTTTTGCTGTACTTAATACATAGAGAGCAATGAGTAGGACAAACACACACATACAAAAACATTCGCTAGCTTCACTCAAAGCAAATCAATCCAACCACAAAGTCCCCATGGTCCCTGAATCCTGGATAAATACACAACATTGCGCTTTAACTAGGGCGCATACATGCCCCTCCTTTTGAGGCTAAAATATAGTCTAGAGCCATTTTATTCTGCGGGGTCATTAATTTAAACTAAACCTATTCTTGGTTAAGTGAGTAAATGTCTGTGGCTGTATGATTTAGGATATCCCTGTAAACCTGTCATACAGTAAACCAACTCCTACATTTGGGAATAAATTCCTTGAAACTTATTCTTCCCATAGAGTACTTTTTAGCACTTGTGTTTTGGGTGCATCTCTTCTGTTTCTAACTCTACCTGTGAGCAATTAACATAACCGTGTGTTTGACTGATAAAGCATTCTCCCACCGGGATATCATTCTGCAGGGAGATTCTATTAACCTAGAAATCCAAACAAAATAAACAGAGCTAAACAAATAATACCTTATACTATTTTGTCATCCTTATGGGACGCCACTTACACAAACATAATGGAGCATACATTGTAACTGAAAAATAATAAAAACCTGTAAAAATAAAAAAGGTCAAAGTTAGTGTGTTGAGGCCTGGACATTTTTGCCTATGACCTTTCTCCCTTGATGATTAGTGGTCAGAGAGTATTGTGTCCATCAAAACATTTATTTGCAGGTGCTATGTCTTTGTCTTTATTAGCTGTTTGTGCCTAGGCTGGCACTATTTTGACGTGCATGATGTGTATCCATGATGATAAGAAATTTTTACTGCAATGCTGGTGATGAGTAGTATTTAAATGGCCTTTTCATCTGGGATGAAGAGCGTGCTTGCGTAGAAAATGCTTGACCATTAACCCTTCTTGCGGAGGTGCACTTTCAGCTTTAACCTGTGCCTAGAGAGACTCAAAAATATATATTAGTTGCATGCAATACTTATTAATTGTTTTATTACCAATAACATGGTCCTTAATTCGTTACTTTGAACTACTGATGGTCATAACTCATCCCATAAGTGTCTCATAGGGAGAGAATTTATACCTATAAATAAATTCTTGTATTAATATGGTTACTACTATTATTAGCATCCGCAATATTAAACAGAGATATTCCCTATTAATGCTCCTCAAATTTTAAACTAAGCAACCAATATGGACTTGACTTTGCTACAATCCAAGTTCCTAAAACTTGGTACCTCAGCCTGTACCAAACCAATTGCTTCCATAATCAACTCTATCCTGTCTGCAGGCCATATCCCTAAGACCTGAAAAACTGCTAGAGTTGTCCCAATCTTCAAAAATGGGGACAAAAACACTGTCTCAAACTACAAATCAATCTCTCTTCTCCCAATACACACTTACTCTCATTCATACCTAACTGCCATCTGCCATTTTCTCTGATGCAAATGGTGTCAACCTTTTAGTCATTTAATACTAACTAACCTTAAAACTCGCCCCACAAGTCAAGCATCCCAACAGCCTGCACTAATGGCTATTGTCCCACACCCACAGTCACTCCTGGCTTTCACTTCAAACACTCCACTGTAACTATTCTGCTAAAAAATGTGAAATGCCTTGTATATAATATATATACCCTGTTCACTTATGCAATTATATATCCCCTGTCCTTTAACTCTATTTCCAGGACATACCCAAAAACAAATAAATGGTTACAAAATTATAAATTTGGCAGATATGATATATCCCTCAACATAGGGACGGCTTGCTACCTGCTTTGCTGTGACATCTGCAAAGGTATTATTATTATTTACCAGGGGCCTGTCAGCCCTTGGAGTTAACATTGCTATAATAAATTCTGAACCTATGTATGTATCTCCCCTCTTTTGTTCATATATTATCTATATATGTGAACAAAAATACTAAAAAATTATGAAAACAGGTTGCTTTGATATATAGCAAAATTAAACTGGTAAATAGATTTGTATGTGTTGTGACTATAAAAATATTTACTGCTTGTGTTAAAAGAAAAAGCCTGCAGTAGGTCTTTTAACAACTGTGGCATTTATAATATAAGAAAAATCCTGAAATCCTGAACAAAAGATTTCCTTTTAAAATAGACAAATAATTTTGAACTCTTTGCAAAGTGCTGAGCACACGGCCAGCATTACCTTTAAAAGACACTCTGACTTTAAAAAGGAAAAAAATAATAATTTTCAAAGCGCTTTTTTTTTTTTTCTGGGAAAACAGCCAGAAATTTCACAGTACAGATACTGTAGCAGACAATGGGTTTCGCTGTCTAATTCATATTAACTGCTGGATTAATCCTCACGCAGGGGATTGTAACATTAGTTTTAATGTTAAATATGAAGCTTTCCACGCTGTCCTAAAACTGCATTTTGTATGGTCTTTCAAAAATTAAAAAACGGGAATATTTCAAATTACTTATAAACACCAAGTCTATGCCAACAAGAGCATGCAATATTCCTTCATTCATTCCCCTGAATGCCTTCTGAAAGAAATCTCATATTCCTGCAAACTTCCATCAATACAATTGCTATCCCGTTTTAACTATGCCCTCTCTTAAACTAAACAAAATATCTTCAAACATGCAACAGTTATACCATGACTAAAAAAACAGCAAGCTTGACCCTAACTGTCTTGTATGGCTTCTACACTGCTTATTTAACGGAGACAATTCTCGCTAAAATAACTGACCTCCATGCTGCTAAAGGCAGATATCATCACACTCCGCTCACACCATGGACACCCTCCTTTTGAAGCGCTATGTACACTGATGGCGTTATATACATATATAATGCAATATATTAATTCAAACAGTGCTTATGAGCTCTTACCAGCATTTTAAACAAAAACATCTTAATCCTGTAGAAATAAAATTGAAATGTGTTATCTTACTGCTTTACAGAAAAGAAGACAGTTCTACATTACCTTTTTACTCATGAATAAACTGCTTAAGCACAGAGCTAGTTAATTTTAATGTGAATGCTTCACATTCTTTAAACTGTAAGGGAGAGGCTGTGCCCCTCCTTTTATTAAGATAGAAATACCACAAACGAAAAGAAATGTGTCCGGTTTAAAAAGTATCCGCCTGGCCAGGACGAATAAACCTTTCAAACTATAACCAGGGACCGAGCTGAATATACTCCCCTTCCGTCGTGAGGTATTTCTCCCTTATTCGGTGTACACCTTTTTAAAACCTTTTAAAATTTAGATTTCATCATGAGCAACTAATATTCATATTTTTGTACAGATGTTAATCAGCATGACCACACAGTGTCTTTCACACAAGAAATCATTCAGGAATTCATCATTCATACAAACGAACTCTTTTACATAAAATAGTGGTGTTGTTTTTTTTTTTTACAGAGACTTTCACTCTGAGCCCCCACGGGCAAAGCAGCACTTCCCTGCTTCTTACTCTGATAGTGGCACACTCTCTGCCAATGACCAAAACCACCACAATTAAAACAGACACCATTATTCTGAGCTATTCTCCCTGATTGATTTCTGGGACCAGCATAACATCTCCGTCTATTCTGCCCTCTGCCTTGTAAATACATTGCCTTATTTTCATGCCGAGAACAACCTTCTGCATATTCGACAAACGGGTAATGACTAGCTGTCTGAGCAACAAATTCCTCAGGAATCAGACCAGATTTACACTCGCATTTAAAAATTGTACATTCCTAGGCTTCCGTCCAGAGTCATTCTTACTCATGCAAGCACCCATTAGTGGCTTAAAGAAAAACAGCTTAATTATGACAAATAATTGCAATATTTATACTTGCACAATATACAATGGTCGTTCAGCTAGATCAGAGATAACAGTCCAGTCGTGCACAGAATTTACTGGACTCTAACCAAAAATTCTGTTTAAAAGGGCCTATCCCAATTCTTCAGTCACAATTTAGGTCTATAAAATTCCCAGAGGGGGTGAAGCATCATATATAAAAAATTACATATATACTCACAACCTCTGTGAACTTCCCACTTCTGGACGCCAAAACTGAAGGAAAATCCGTTATTTCCTCCCCGGGCTTCAGAACCGAGAGGAACTTTTCCTCTGCCAGGTACACTGAAGCCTTGTGACTGGATACTACACCATCTGCACCTGTTTGCAGCAGACTTCTCAGGAAGCTTTCACGCCCTGCAACTGTTATCTTCGATCTTTGATGAACCTTATCAGGCCTGGAACACGAACGAAATGAAACGTAACGCACGCCAGGTTTCAAATCCTTTGTCTCAATTTATTACTCATAGGGTAATGATTTTTATACAGAAAAAAAAAAGATATTGGTTAGAGGCGTAACATAGGCGTGTCTTGGGCGTATACTAGGTGTGTCTTGGGCGTAGCTTTGATTAGAGGCGTGATTTAGGGGCAGGACATATTAGTGGCGTGACTTTTGAGACGTGTTTTTCTTTAATACAAGCAATTGTCTAAATACATAGCTTATTCATTGTCTGTTATCAAAAGAGACCTTGAGTCTTGCAACTATATTTCACTACCTTGCTTCTTGCAGAGAACCATTCTATTATATTCTACTAAAACACCAGGAAATTGACATCACAAAAGTATCTAGTAATATCCTGACCAGGAAGAAAGGAAATGCAATTTAGCAGAGAAACTGAGTGCATCTATGAATTTATATTTCAGCAAAAGGCTGACTAAAGAATCTTAACTAGTTATGACCATA
Source organism: Ascaphus truei (assembly GCF_040206685.1). NCBI lineage: Eukaryota > Metazoa > Chordata > Amphibia > Anura > Ascaphidae > Ascaphus > Ascaphus truei. The sequence continues at coordinate 337,887 of NW_027456718.1, read as the reverse complement.
CAAAATGGAAGCTTAACATGAGTGCAGACTCTGGCCTGACATACTGGTCCTAACAGTCATAGATTGTCGGACCCGGTCGGGGTTGAGTGAGGGGGTGCCTATGATCTAGGGGCAAAAGGAATTTTATTCCGGGGTGCCCTAGAACCTAAGTTTCTCACGCCAATTGACCCTGAACTTGACCGGGGAGTGATCAAAGCTCTCCAAGATAATGTGTCCGCTTTTGCGGTCTGCGGTTTGGATGGCTGCCAACCCGTTCCTGGAGGTCTGAGTCGAGGAATCCCCATTGAAATGTATGGCTCCATTGACTTTCAATGAGGAACCGCCGCTCCTCCTCTCGGGCGCCACCTGCAGGTCTTCTACGAGAAAGGGCCCAAATCGCCGGAATCTCCATAGGATTATAAGGAGCTGCAATGGTGACCTATGGAGAGACTGCAAAATGGAGCCTGCAAAGGCGGGAAAAGGGAACAAAGGGCTATAATCACTAAACCTACATGAACCCTTTCCCTCCCAGATGGATCCCAGTGTGAGGGTTGGTGCAGACACTGGAATGGGGAAAACACATAGTCACAGGGGAATACACATTTGGTGTTGAAGCAGGGGCATAAACACAGTACTGGACCTCAGTCCATTTAACCCCTCGCCTCCCAGGCGTGGGCAGGAGGTGGCCAAATGGGGTGCAACCCCTTTATTACCGGGCCAAACCCCCTCTCCCATGACACTTGGTTCTTATGAACTCTTAAATCTTGTTACGATGTTACGAAGTTGCATGAATCTCGTTACATGATGAATCTGGTCCCGAGGGGCTGCAGGATTTCTAATGTACTAAACAGTCCTATTCTTAAACTGTGCAGCCATTCTACTCCGTGGGAATAATATTCCCACCTATCCCGGAGTTGCCAATACTTTGCAAAATCTGGCAGAGGGCTTCTTAGTTTGCTAAGGGCATGCGCAAACCTCGCACCTTTACCGCTTGGCATACCAGACCCGGCCCCTTTACCTGGCGACATTTTATCTGAGCTGGCCAGACATCTGCCCCATTTGCCTGGACATTACTAAGATGGGGGATACTTGTGTTACACCTCCCCACTTCACACCTTAGTAGGTCGGAGCCTTTCAACTCCGGACTTTTTTTAGACATCCTGGCAGCGAACCAGCGGGGTGTCTTAGAAGTCCAGGGCTGAATATGCGCCATTCCCTTGCAGGAATTTCCTGCCAGACATTTCTAAACGTCAGTACTTACAAATTAAGCGTTCCCTCTGTCTCTGGCGTTAGTTGAAAATCCCAATATGCCTAACATGCTGTTACAATTAAAACAGAGGGACTTTATTCATCATTTTTTATATAATTCTGTAAAAATAGCGTGATATGAAATTTCCTGATTTGACCCGAACAGCGCTCACAGCAAATCTCACGGTGCTAGGAGCTTCCTAGGGAAAGTTAGCAAAACGCCGCCTGCTATGCTGCGAGCTGCTGGGTTTTAAAACAATTTTTCCTTTGCGCGGTTACGGGGAAACACTGCCACAGTAACACCGTTTATATTTAGAAATCACAGTTTCGCCACCTTATACCTGGTGGGTGACACACATACATTTATATTGCAATCACAGTGTTCCTGCCATTACTGGGTTGCAGAGCTGACAATCTACGATTCCCCAATATGACTCAGGGGCGACTAGCCGGGCATAATACCTTTATTATTGGCCTGGGTACCTCTTCACAGACACAAAGCGGATAATTGTGTGTTGTGTATTTTTGTATGCTTCTATACTGTGGTATAGAGGGGTTTTGAGGTAGGTTGGGGTTATGCAACGTGTTTGGATAGAGGGGTTTTGAGGTAGGTTGGGGTTATGTAACGTGTTTGGATAGAGGGGGTTTGAGGTAGGTTGGGGTTATGTAACGTGTTTGGATAGAGGGGTTTTGAGGTTGGTTGGGGTTATGTAACGTGTTTGGATAGAGGGGTTTTGAGGTAGGTTGGGGTTATGTAACGTGTTTGGATAGAGGGGGTTTGAGGTAGGTTGGGGTTATGTAACGTGTTTGGATAGAGGGGTTTTGAGGTAGGTTGGGGTTATGTAACGTGTTTGGATAGAGGGGTTTTGAGGTAGGTTGGAGTTATGTAACGTGTTTGGATAGAGGGGTTTTGAGGTAGGTTGGGGTTATGTAACGTGTTTGGATAGAGGGGTTTTGAGGTAGGTTGGGGTTATGTAACGTGTTTGGATAGAGGGGTTTTGAGGTAGGTTGGGGTTATGTAACGTGTTTGGATAGAGGGGGTTTGAGGTAGGTTGGGGTTATGTAACGTGTTTGGATAGAGGGGTTTTGAGGTAGGTTGGGGTTATGTAACGTGTTTGGATAGAGGGGTTTTGAGGTAGGTTGGGGTTATGTAACGTGTTTGGATAGAGGGGTTTTGAGGTAGGTTGGGGTTATGTAACGTGTTTGGATAAAGGGGGTTTGAGGTAGGTTGGGGTTATGTAACGTGTTTGGATAGAGGGGTTTTGAGGTAGGTTGGGGTTATGTAACGTGTTTGGATAGAGGGGTTTTGAGGTAGGTTGGGGTTATGTAACGTGTTTGGATAGAGGGGTTTTGAGGTAGGTTGGGGTTATGTAACGTGTTTGGATAGAGGGGTTTTGAGGTAGGTTGGGGTTATGTAACGTGTTTGGATAGAGGGGTTTTGAGGTAGGTTGGGGTTATGTAACGTGTTTGGATAGAGGGGTTTTGAGGTAGGTTGGGGTTATGTAACGTGTTTGGATAGAGGGGTTTTGAGGTAGGTTGGGGTTATGTAACGTGTTTGGATAGAGGGGGTTTGAGGTAGGTTGGGGTTATGTAACGTGTTTGGATAGAGGGGTTTTGAGGATGGTTGGGGTTATGTAACGTGTTTGGATAGAGGGGTTTTGAGGTAGGTTGGGGTTATGTAACGTGTTTGGATAGAGGGGTTTTGAGGTAGGTTGGGGTTATGTAACGTGTTTGGATAGAGGGGGTTTGAGGTAGGTTGGGGTTATGTAACGTGTTTGGATAGAGGGGTTTTGAGGTAGGTTGGGGTTATGTAACGTGTTTGGATAGAGGGGTTTTGAGGTAGGTTGGGGTTATGTAACGTGTTTGGATAGAGGGGTTTTGAGGTTGGTTGGGGTTATGTAACGTGTTTGGATAGAGGGGTTTTGAGGTAGGTTGGGGTTATGTAACGTGTTTGGATAGAGGGGTTTTGAGGTAGGTTGGGGTTATGCAACGTGTTTGGATAGAGGGGTTTTGAGGTAGGTTGGGGTTATGTAACGTGTTTGGATAGAGGGGTTTTGAGGTAGGTTGGGGTTATGCAACGTGTTTGGATAGAAAGGTTTTGAGGTAGGTTTGGGTTATGTTACGTGTTTGGATAGAGGGGTTTTGAGGTAGGTTGGGGTTATACAACGTGTTTGGATAAAGGGGGTTTGAGGTAGGTTGGGGTTATGTAACGTGTTTGGATAGAGGGGTTTTGAGGTAGGTTGGGGTTATGTAACGTGTTTGGATAGAGGGGTTTTGAGGTAGGTTGGGGTTATGTAACGTGTTTGGATAAAGGGGGTTTGAGGTAGGTTGGGGTTATGTAACGTGTTTGGATAGAGGGGTTTTGAGGTAGGTTGGGGTTATGTAACGTGTTTGGATAGAGGGGTTTTGAGGTAGGTTGGGGTTATGTAACGTGTTTGGATAGAGGGGTTTTGAGGTAGGTTGGGGTTATGTAACGTGTTTGGATAGAGGGGTTTTGAGGTAGGTTGGGGTTATGTAACGTGTTTGGATAGAGGGGTTTTGAGGTAGGTTGGGGTTATGTAACGTGTTTGGATAGAGGGGTTTTGAGGTAGGTTGGGGTTATGTAACGTGTTTGGATAGAGGGGTTTTGAGGTAGGTTGGGGTTATGTAACGTGTTTGGATAGAGGGGGTTTGAGGTAGGTTGGGGTTATGTAACGTGTTTGGATAGAGGGGTTTTGAGGATGGTTGGGGTTATGTAACGTGTTTGGATAGAGGGGTTTTGAGGTAGGTTGGGGTTATGTAACGTGTTTGGATAGAGGGGTTTTGAGGTAGGTTGGGGTTATGTAACGTGTTTGGATAGAGGGGGTTTGAGGTAGGTTGGGGTTATGTAACGTGTTTGGATAGAGGGGTTTTGAGGTAGGTTGGGGTTATGTAACGTGTTTGGATAGAGGGGTTTTGAGGTAGGTTGGGGTTATGTAACGTGTTTGGATAGAGGGGTTTTGAGGTTGGTTGGGGTTATGTAACGTGTTTGGATAGAGGGGTTTTGAGGTAGGTTGGGGTTATGTAACGTGTTTGGATAGAGGGGTTTTGAGGTAGGTTGGGGTTATGCAACGTGTTTGGATAGAGGGGTTTTGAGGTAGGTTGGGGTTATGTAACGTGTTTGGATAGAGGGGTTTTGAGGTAGGTTGGGGTTATGCAACGTGTTTGGATAGAAAGGTTTTGAGGTAGGTTTGGGTTATGTTACGTGTTTGGATAGAGGGGTTTTGAGGTAGGTTGGGGTTATACAACGTGTTTGGATAGAGGGGTTTTGAGGTAGGTTTGGGTTATGTTACGTGTTTGGATAGAGGGGTTTTGAGGTAGGTTGGGGTTATACAACGTGTTTGGATAGAGGGGTTTTGAGGTTGGTTGGGGTTATGTAACGTGTTTGGATAGAGGGGTTTTGAAGTAGGTTGGGGTTATGCAACGTGTTTGGATAGAGGGGTTTTGAGGTAGGTTTGGGTTATGTAACGTGTTTGGATAGAGGGGTTTTGAGGTAGGTTTGGGTTATGCTACGTGTTTGGATAGAGAGGGTTTGAGGTAGGTTGGGGTTATGTAACGTGTTTGGATAGAGGGGTTTTGAGGTAGGTTGGGGTTATGTAACGTGTTTGGATAGAGGGGTTTTGAGGTAGGTTGGGGTTATGTAACGTGTTTGGATAGAGGGGTTTTGAGGTAGGTTGGGGTTATGTAACGTGTTTGGATAGAGGGGGTTTGAGGTAGGTTGGGGTTATGTAACGTGTTTGGATAGAGGGGTTTTGGGATAGGTTGGGGTTATGTAACGTGTTTGGATAGAGGGGTTTTGAGGTAGGTTGGGGTTATGTAACGTGTTTGGATAGAGGGGTTTTGAGGTAGGTTGGGGTTATGTAACGTTTTTGGATAGAGGGGTTTTGAGGTTGGTTGAGGTTATGTAACGTGTTTGGATAGAGGGGTTTTGAGGTAGGTTGGGGTTATGTAACGTGTTTGGATAGAGGGGTTTTGAGGTAGGTTGGGGTTATGCAACGTGTTTGGATAGAGGGGTTTTGAGGTTGGTTGGGGTTATGTAACGTGTTTGGATAGAGGGGTTTTGAGGTAGGTTGGGGTTATGTAACGTGTTTGGATAGAGGGGTTTTGAGGTAGGTTGGGGTTATGTAACGTGTTTGGATAGAGGGGTTTTGAGGTAGGTTGGGGTTATGTAACGTGTTTGGATAGAGGGGTTTTGAGGTAGGTTGGGGTTATGCAACGTGTTTGGATAGAGGGGTTTTGAGGTAGGTTTGGGTTATGTTACGTGTTTGGATAGAGGGGTTTTGAGGTAGGTTGGGGTTATACAACGTGTTTGGATAGAGGGGTTTTGAGGTAGGTTTGGGTTATGTAACGTGTTTGTATAGAGGGGTTTTGAGGTAGGTTGGGGTTATACAACATGTTTGGATAGAGGGGTTTTGAGGTAGGTTGGGGTTATGCAACGTGTTTGGATAGAGGGGTTTTGAGGTAGGTTTGGGTTATGTTACGTGTTTGGATAGAGGGGTTTTGAGGTAGGTTGGGGTTATACAACGTGTTTGGATAGAGGGGTTTTGAGGTAGGTTTGGGTTATGTAACGTGTTTGTATAGAGGGGTTTTGAGGTAGGTTGGGGTTATACAACATGTTTGGATAGAGGGGTTTTGAGGTAGGTTGGGGTTATGCAACATGTTTGGATAGAGGGGTTTTGAGGTAGGTTTGGGTTATGCTACGTGTTTGGATAGAGGGGTTTTGAGGTAGGTTGGGGTTATGCAACGTGTTTGGCTTCATGGGTTTTGAGGTAGGTTGGGGTTATGTAACGTGTTTGGATAGGGGTTTTGAGGTAGGTTGGGGTTATGTCACGTGTTTGGATAGAGGGGTTTTGAGGTAGGTTGGGGTTATGTAACGTGTTTGGATAGAGGGGTTTTGAGGTAGGTTGGGGTTATGTAACGTGTTTGGATAGAGGGGGTTTGAGGTAGGTTGGGGTTATGTAACGTGTTTGGATAGAGGGGTTTTGAGGTAGGTTGGGGTTATGTAACGTGTTTGGATAGAGGGGTTTTGAGGTAGGTTGGAGTTATGTAACGTGTTTGGATAGAGGGGTTTTGAGGTAGGTTGGGGTTATGTAACGTGTTTGGATAGAGGGGTTTTGAGGTAGGTTGGGGTTATGTAACGTGTTTGGATAGAGGGGTTTTGAGGTAGGTTGGGGTTATGTAACGTGTTTGGATAGAGGGGGTTTGAGGTAGGTTGGGGTTATGTAACGTGTTTGGATAGAGGGGTTTTGAGGTAGGTTGGGGTTATGTAACGTGTTTGGATAGAGGGGTTTTGAGGTAGGTTGGGGTTATGTAACGTGTTTGGATAGAGGGGTTTTGAGGTAGGTTGGGGTTATGTAACGTGTTTGGATAAAGGGGGTTTGAGGTAGGTTGGGGTTATGTAACGTGTTTGGATAGAGGGGTTTTGAGGTAGGTTGGGGTTATGTAACGTGTTTGGATAGAGGGGTTTTGAGGTAGGTTGGGGTTATGTAACGTGTTTGGATAGAGGGGTTTTGAGGTAGGTTGGGGTTATGTAACGTGTTTGGATAGAGGGGTTTTGAGGTAGGTTGGGGTTATGTAACGTGTTTGGATAGAGGGGTTTTGAGGTAGGTTGGGGTTATGTAACGTGTTTGGATAGAGGGGTTTTGAGGTAGGTTGGGGTTATGTAACGTGTTTGGATAGAGGGGTTTTGAGGTAGGTTGGGGTTATGTAACGTGTTTGGATAGAGGGGGTTTGAGGTAGGTTGGGGTTATGTAACGTGTTTGGATAGAGGGGTTTTGAGGATGGTTGGGGTTATGTAACGTGTTTGGATAGAGGGGTTTTGAGGTAGGTTGGGGTTATGTAACGTGTTTGGATAGAGGGGTTTTGAGGTAGGTTGGGGTTATGTAACGTGTTTGGATAGAGGGGGTTTGAGGTAGGTTGGGGTTATGTAACGTGTTTGGATAGAGGGGTTTTGAGGTAGGTTGGGGTTATGTAACGTGTTTGGATAGAGGGGTTTTGAGGTAGGTTGGGGTTATGTAACGTGTTTGGATAGAGGGGTTTTGAGGTTGGTTGGGGTTATGTAACGTGTTTGGATAGAGGGGTTTTGAGGTAGGTTGGGGTTATGTAACGTGTTTGGATAGAGGGGTTTTGAGGTAGGTTGGGGTTATGCAACGTGTTTGGATAGAGGGGTTTTGAGGTAGGTTGGGGTTATGTAACGTGTTTGGATAGAGGGGTTTTGAGGTAGGTTGGGGTTATGCAACGTGTTTGGATAGAAAGGTTTTGAGGTAGGTTTGGGTTATGTTACGTGTTTGGATAGAGGGGTTTTGAGGTAGGTTGGGGTTATACAACGTGTTTGGATAAAGGGGGTTTGAGGTAGGTTGGGGTTATGTAACGTGTTTGGATAGAGGGGTTTTGAGGTAGGTTGGGGTTATGTAACGTGTTTGGATAGAGGGGTTTTGAGGTAGGTTGGGGTTATGTAACGTGTTTGGATAAAGGGGGTTTGAGGTAGGTTGGGGTTATGTAACGTGTTTGGATAGAGGGGTTTTGAGGTAGGTTGGGGTTATGTAACGTGTTTGGATAGAGGGGTTTTGAGGTAGGTTGGGGTTATGTAACGTGTTTGGATAGAGGGGTTTTGAGGTAGGTTGGGGTTATGTAACGTGTTTGGATAGAGGGGTTTTGAGGTAGGTTGGGGTTATGTAACGTGTTTGGATAGAGGGGTTTTGAGGTAGGTTGGGGTTATGTAACGTGTTTGGATAGAGGGGTTTTGAGGTAGGTTGGGGTTATGTAACGTGTTTGGATAGAGGGGTTTTGAGGTAGGTTGGGGTTATGTAACGTGTTTGGATAGAGGGGGTTTGAGGTAGGTTGGGGTTATGTAACGTGTTTGGATAGAGGGGTTTTGAGGATGGTTGGGGTTATGTAACGTGTTTGGATAGAGGGGTTTTGAGGTAGGTTGGGGTTATGTAACGTGTTTGGATAGAGGGGTTTTGAGGTAGGTTGGGGTTATGTAACGTGTTTGGATAGAGGGGGTTTGAGGTAGGTTGGGGTTATGTAACGTGTTTGGATAGAGGGGTTTTGAGGTAGGTTGGGGTTATGTAACGTGTTTGGATAGAGGGGTTTTGAGGTAGGTTGGGGTTATGTAACGTGTTTGGATAGAGGGGTTTTGAGGTTGGTTGGGGTTATGTAACGTGTTTGGATAGAGGGGTTTTGAGGTAGGTTGGGGTTATGTAACGTGTTTGGATAGAGGGGTTTTGAGGTAGGTTGGGGTTATGCAACGTGTTTGGATAGAGGGGTTTTGAGGTAGGTTGGGGTTATGTAACGTGTTTGGATAGAGGGGTTTTGAGGTAGGTTGGGGTTATGCAACGTGTTTGGATAGAAAGGTTTTGAGGTAGGTTTGGGTTATGTTACGTGTTTGGATAGAGGGGTTTTGAGGTAGGTTGGGGTTATACAACGTGTTTGGATAGAGGGGTTTTGAGGTAGGTTTGGGTTATGTTACGTGTTTGGATAGAGGGGTTTTGAGGTAGGTTGGGGTTATACAACGTGTTTGGATAGAGGGGTTTTGAGGTTGGTTGGGGTTATGTAACGTGTTTGGATAGAGGGGTTTTGAAGTAGGTTGGGGTTATGCAACGTGTTTGGATAGAGGGGTTTTGAGGTAGGTTTGGGTTATGTAACGTGTTTGGATAGAGGGGTTTTGAGGTAGGTTTGGGTTATGCTACGTGTTTGGATAGAGAGGGTTTGAGGTAGGTTGGGGTTATGTAACGTGTTTGGATAGAGGGGTTTTGAGGTAGGTTGGGGTTATGTAACGTGTTTGGATAGAGGGGTTTTGAGGTAGGTTGGGGTTATGTAACGTGTTTGGATAGAGGGGTTTTGAGGTAGGTTGGGGTTATGTAACGTGTTTGGATAGAGGGGGTTTGAGGTAGGTTGGGGTTATGTAACGTGTTTGGATAGAGGGGTTTTGGGATAGGTTGGGGTTATGTAACGTGTTTGGATAGAGGGGTTTTGAGGTAGGTTGGGGTTATGTAACGTGTTTGGATAGAGGGGTTTTGAGGTAGGTTGGGGTTATGTAACGTTTTTGGATAGAGGGGTTTTGAGGTTGGTTGAGGTTATGTAACGTGTTTGGATAGAGGGGTTTTGAGGTAGGTTGGGGTTATGTAACGTGTTTGGATAGAGGGGTTTTGAGGTAGGTTGGGGTTATGCAACGTGTTTGGATAGAGGGGTTTTGAGGTTGGTTGGGGTTATGTAACGTGTTTGGATAGAGGGGTTTTGAGGTAGGTTGGGGTTATGTAACGTGTTTGGATAGAGGGGTTTTGAGGTAGGTTGGGGTTATGTAACGTGTTTGGATAGAGGGGTTTTGAGGTAGGTTGGGGTTATGTAACGTGTTTGGATAGAGGGGTTTTGAGGTAGGTTGGGGTTATGCAACGTGTTTGGATAGAGGGGTTTTGAGGTAGGTTTGGGTTATGTTACGTGTTTGGATAGAGGGGTTTTGAGGTAGGTTGGGGTTATACAACGTGTTTGGATAGAGGGGTTTTGAGGTAGGTTTGGGTTATGTAACGTGTTTGTATAGAGGGGTTTTGAGGTAGGTTGGGGTTATACAACATGTTTGGATAGAGGGGTTTTGAGGTAGGTTGGGGTTATGCAACGTGTTTGGATAGAGGGGTTTTGAGGTAGGTTTGGGTTATGTTACGTGTTTGGATAGAGGGGTTTTGAGGTAGGTTGGGGTTATACAACGTGTTTGGATAGAGGGGTTTTGAGGTAGGTTTGGGTTATGTAACGTGTTTGTATAGAGGGGTTTTGAGGTAGGTTGGGGTTATACAACATGTTTGGATAGAGGGGTTTTGAGGTAGGTTGGGGTTATGCAACATGTTTGGATAGAGGGGTTTTGAGGTAGGTTTGGGTTATGCTACGTGTTTGGATAGAGGGGTTTTGAGGTAGGTTGGGGTTATGCAACGTGTTTGGCTTCATGGGTTTTGAGGTAGGTTGGGGTTATGTAACGTGTTTGGATAGGGGTTTTGAGGTAGGTTGGGGTTATGTCACGTGTTTGGATAGAGGGGTTTTGAGGTAGGTTGGGGTTATGTAACGTGTTTGGATAGAGGGGTTTTGAGGTAGGGTGGGGTTATGTAACGTGTTTGGATAGAGGGGTTTTGAGGTTGGTTGGGGTTATGTAACGTGTTTGGATAGAGGGGTTTGAGGTAGGTTGGGGTTATGTAACGTGTTTGGATAGAGGGGTTTTGAGGTTGGTTGGGGTTATGTAACGTGTTTGGATAGAGGGGTTTTGAGGTAGGTTGGGGTTATGTAACGTGTTTGGATAGAGGGGTTTTGAGGTAGGTTTGGGTTATGTTACGTGTTTGGATAGAGGGGTTTTGAGGTAGGTTGGGGTTATACAACGTGTTTGGATAGAGGGGTTTTGAGGTTGGTTGGGGTTATGTAACGTGTTTGGATAGAGGGGTTTTGAGGTAGGTTGGGGTTATGCAACGTGTTTGGATAGAGGGGTTTTGAGGTAGGTTTGGATTATGCTACGTGTTTGGATAGAGGGGTTTTGAGGTAGGTTTTGGTTATGTAACGTGTTTGGATAGAGGGGGTTTGAGGTAGGTTGGGGTTATGTAACGTGTTTGGATAGAGGGGTTTTGAGTTAGGTTGGGGTTATGTAACGTGTTTGGATAGAGGGGTTTTGAGGTTGGTTGGGGTTATGTAACGTGTTTGGATAGAGGGGTTTTGAGGTCGGTTGGGGTTATGTAACGTGTTTGGATAGAGGGGTTTTGAGGTCGGTTGGGGTTATGTAACGTGTTTGGATAGAGGGGTTTTGAGGTAGGTTGGGGTTATGTAACGTGTTTGGATAGAGGGGTTTTGGGGTAGGTTGGGGTTATGTAACGTGTTTGGATAGAGGGGTTTTGAGGTAGGTTGGGGTTATGTAACGTGTTTGGATAGAGGGGTTTTGAGGTAGGTTGGGGTTATGTAACGTGTTTTGATAGAGGGGTTTTGAGGTAGGTTGGGGTTATGTAACGTGTTTGGATAGAGGGGTTTTGAGGTAGGTTGGGGTTATGTAACGTGTTTGGATAGAGGGGTTTTGAGGTAGGTTGGGGTTATGTAACGTGTTTGGATAGAGGGGTTTTGAGGTAGGTTGGGGTTATGTAACGTGTTTGGATAGAGGGGTTTTGAGATAGGTTGGGGTTATGTAACGTGTTTGGATAGAGGGTTTTAGGTTGGTTGGGGTTATGTAACGTGTTTGGATAGAGGGGTTTTGAGGTAGGTTGAGGTTTATCGGGAGGTTTTTTGGGGGGGTCTCCCTGTCGGTTTCGGTCATGTTTTATCTGTGGAGTGCAGTGTATCATGTTCCTGCTCTTTACTGACGTGTAGAAGTAGCACTGTGTTTGTAATGTGTTGAGTTGATGGGATCTGAGGTGTTTCAGACACTCGTGTATGAGGCACAGATACAGTATAAATAGGTTTAATTCTCACTGGATGTCCGCTGATTTCCCCCCTGCAGGTACATTTCACTCCCATGTCTCCTGACTCTGCCTGTGACTTTGTTACCTGCGCCCAGTCACTGAGGAAGAGGCGCAAGGTGTGTGGAAATCCCAGCCTCATCCAGAACTCCAGCGCTGACACGGTCCACAGCCCTGTGAACAAAGCCCCCCTGCTCTCTAGCACCCCCTCTGTGCTGCTGGGATCCCGGCCGAGCACAAACACCTCCGTAATCCAACTGTCCTTCTGCGAGGGCCTGGAGGAGAGTGTGGTGAGGAGCTGCACTCAGAGGCCTGGGACTGAGGAAGAGGCGAGGCCTCACACAGGGAGCAGGCAGGAGCCATTACCGGAGAGTGCAGAGAGCAGAGGAAGGGACTCTAGCAGGGTGACACGCAGTCTGCGATCTGTCAATAATATACATGGTAGAGATGATGGTGACAATGACAGGGTGGCAGGCTTTCTACCCTTGAGCCCACCGTTGGTGCTAAAAGAAGACACAATGGGCTTGAGACCCCTGACCGGAGTGAAGAGATACAAGATTATCGTGTCCCAGAGAGCCGCAACGTCTCCTCCTTGTTACCTTTTGCCGTCTCTTTCTCCTGTTGCGCTGTCACCATCCACATCTCAGTCCGTCATATGTATCTCTGAGGGGTCCTACAGCCAGAGCCACCAGTTGTCACCGCAGTGCCATGTACAGGACAAGAACAGTGTGTTCTGCACCAGCTCAGAGCTCTTCTCTGACTTAAAAGGAGAGACCGCACAAGAGGTAAATGAGGAGGTGTACAGAGACCAGAGCAGTGATGAGACCCCAAGAGAGAGCATTAGGAGAGTTGAGAAGCCATCGGAGACCCCAATAGATAGTATAAGAGGGGCAGGTGCTCAGGTTCTGTTGGGGGCTGTCCTTAGTGGTCCTCAGGGTGTGTCTTTGGGGGGTGTCTCTCCAGACCCGGGAAGCTCCTGGAGGGTCAGGAGGATGCAGCCAATGGTTTGTTTGGACTCTGGCTCAGTGAGTAAACACCTTCAGAAGAGCAGAGTGTCCATCACACAGTCAGCAGGTAACCAGGGGATAGAGCCCCAGCCCGGGGAATGTAACCAGAGGATAGAGCCCCAGCCCGGGGAATGTAATGAGGGTAAAGAGCCCCAGCCCAGGGCAGGTAACCAGGTGGAGGAGCCCCAGCCCGGGGCAGGTACCCAGGTGGAGGAGCCCCAGCCTGCAACGGTCTCCTGGCTTAGGACCATGCAGCCAGTGGTTTATCTGGACTCCAGCTTAGTGAGTAAATTACTTCCGAAGAAGAGCAGAGAATCTGCGGCGACCAGGGGGATAGAGACTCTCCCGCTAGTTACAGGCAGTGCTGCTCCAGCGGTGCACACAGGAGCCAGGACCCCAGACTTGGCTTGCCCCAGGAAAAAGACCACACGTGGTGCTGCCCCCCTGCAGGAGGCAGTGGGCACCGGGAGGAAAGTCTGTATCAGCGGATTCAGCGCCAAGAGATGGGGGAACCGCCCCCAAAATGCAACCAAGCCTCAGCAACATATCTCCTTCCGAGGAGACTGTGAGACATCTGTGCAGAGGCGGAAGCAGGTGAGGGGGAGTACAGGAGGGCCCCTGGGTGGGGGGGCGAGAGCACAGGAGAGCTCCTGGGGGGGAGGAGGAGTAGGAAAATGGGGATGTGGAGTACGGGGGGGAGGGAAGCACAGGAGGGCTCTTGGGGGGTGGAGTAAGGAAATGGGGAAGAATAGTATGTGTGGGGGAGCGAAGCAAAGGAGGGCTCTTGGGGGGGAAGGAGAGTACTGGGGGGAGGGAAGCACAGGAGGGCTCTTGGGGGGGGAAGGAGAGTACTGGGGGAGGAAAGCACAGGAGGGCTCTTGGGGGGGGGGAAGGAGAGTACTGGGGGGAGGGAAGCACAGGAGGGCTTGTGTAGGGGGAGTAGAAGCGTTTTCTGGAGAGCAGCGTGGAATTTCATGCCTCTGTTTTTCTCTCTCTCAGGATGTCTCTGGCTGCAGCGCTCTCTCGCACTCTCTATTGCTCTCTAACTCCCTCCTGGCCTCCTCGTTCATGGATTCCTCCGCAGTCCTGAACCTGAGTCTGTCCCCGGGAACGCTCACCCTGCGAGACCCCCGGAGAGGGGGACAGTGCTGGGCTCGCATCCGTGCTGCTCTGTCTCTGCACCGCAAAAAGAAAGGTCAGAAGAGGAGGGGGGTGGGGGGGTCTCTTCTCTTTTCTGCCACCGCAGGTAATGAATGTTTGCTCGCCCTCCTACACCCTCCCCCTGTCCTCGTGTGACCGTCCCCCTCCTCCCCCCTGTCCTCGCGTGACCATCCCCCTCGTCCCCCCTGTCCTCGTGTGACTGTCCCCCTCCTCTTCCATGTCATCGCGCGACCGCCCTTCCTAATTCTCCCCTGCCTCCATTCCCTCTTCCCCACCCCTCTCTTACCCCCGCTCTCCTCTCTCCCTCAGTGGAAGCGGGCCTGCAGTCTGTCCGTCCGGCGAATAGAAGCAATCGCTTGGGTTTCCCATCTCCTCTGAGTCTCAACTTATCTCTGGCCTCACAGCGTTCATCACTGGTAATAACCTCCACCCCTCCCCACTCCGCCCCCTCTACACCTCGCCCTCCTCACCTCGCCCTCCCCACTCCCAACTCCCCCCTCTCTCCCTCCCCCCTCTTACTTTCCCCCCCTCTCACTCCCCTCTCCCCTCTCTCCCTTCTCCCGTCCCTCTCTCCCTTCTCCCTCCCCACTCCGCCCCCTCTCCACCTCGCCCTCCTCACCTCCCCCACCTCGCCCTCGCTCCTCCACCTCCCCCTCACACCCTCGATCCTGCACCTCGTCCTGTGTTAAGTGTTCTTTCTCCCTCCCCTTTCCTCCCCCCGCGGCCTGTGAGGATTGTGCTCGCTCTCTCCCCAGATCTTGCTCTCTCCCCTCTTCTCCCCCGTGGCCTCTGTTGATCAGTGCTCTTCTCAACCCCTCCCCCCCAGCTCCTGCTCTCTCCCCTCTTCTCCCCCGTGGCCTCTGTTGATCCGTGCTCTTCTCACCCCCTCCCCCCCAGCTCCTGCTCTCTCCCCTCTTCTCCCCCGTGGCCTCTGTTGATCAGTGCTCTTCTCACCCCCTCCCCCCCCAGCTCCTGCTCTCTCCCCTCTTCTCCCCCGTGGCCTCTGTTGATCCGTGCTCTTCTCACCCTCTCCCCCCCAGCTCCTGCTCTCTCCCCTCTTCTCCCCCGTGGCCTCTGTTGATCAGTGCTCTTCTCACCCCCTCCCCCCCCCAGCTCCTGCTCTCTCCCCTCTTCTCCCCCGTGGCCTCTGTTGATCAGTGCTCTTCTCACCCCCCCCCCCAGCTCCTGCTCTCTCACCTCTTCTCCCCCGTGGCCTCTGTTGATCAGTGCTCTTCTCACCCCCCCCCCCCAGCTCCTGCTCTCTCACCTCTTCTCCCCGTGGCCTCTGTTGATCAGTGCTCTTCTCACCCCCCCCCCAGCTCCTGCTCTCTCACCTCTTCTCCCCCGTGGCCTCTGTTGATCAGTGCTCTTCTCACCCCCTCCCCCCCAGCTCCTGCTCTCTCCCCTCTTCTCCCCCGTGGCCTCTGTTGATCAGTGCTCTTCTCACCCCCTCCCCCCCAGCTCCTGCTCTCTCCCCTCTTCTCCCCCGTGGCCTCTGTTGATCAGTGCTCTTCTCACCCCCTCCCCCCCAGCTCCTGCTCTCTCCCCTCTTCTCCCCCGTGGCCTCTGTTGATCAGTGCTCTTCTCACCCCCCCCCCCCAGCTCCTGCTCTCTCCCCTCTTCTCCCCCGTGGCCTCTGTTGATCAGTGCTCTTCTCACCCCCCCCCCAGCTCCTGCTCTCTCCCCTCTTCTCCCCCGTGACCTCTGTTGATCAGTGCTCTTCTCACCCCCTCCCCCCCAGCTCCTGCTCTCTCACCTCTTCTCCCCCGTGGCCTCTGTTGATCAGTGCTCTTCTCACCCCCTCCCCCCCAGCTCCTGCTCTCTCCCCTCTTCTCCCCCGTGGCCTCTGTTGATCAGTGCTCTTCTCACCCCCTCCCCCCCAGCTCCTGCTCTCTCCCCTCTTCTCCCCCGTGGCCTCTGTTGATCAGTGCTCTTCTCACCCCCTCCCCCCCAGCTCCTGCTCTCTCCCCTCTTCTCCCCCGTGGCCTCTGTTGATCAGTGCTCTTCTCACCCCCTCCCCCCCCAGCTCCTGCTCTCTCCCCTCTTCTCCCCCGTGACCTCTGTTGATCAGTGCTCTTCTCACCCCCTCCCCCCCAGCTCCTGCTCTCTCCCCTCTTCTCCCCCGTGGCCTCTGTTGATCAGTGCTCTTCTCACCCCCTCCCCCCCAGCTCCTGCTCTCTCCCCTCTTCTCCCCCGTGGCCTCTGTTGATCAGTGCTCTTCTCACCCCCTCCCCCCCAGCTCCTGCTCTCTCCTCTCATGGCCCCCCGGGGATCTCAGTGTCACGGGAGGCCAGGGTTATTAACACCTTTTATACCGGGATCATATGATTGAGCAAGACAAGGCGGTAAAATAAATTGTAATTTATTCCACGAAAAGACGTACACAATGTGTCACAATTTGCAATGAAAACACACTTGCTGGGATCTGGGCTAACGAACGAAACATTCCTAGAACGAAATGTTAACAAACGACGTCTGTACGAGTCCTTTCCAATGACCGGGAGGTTCTCACAAACGTCCTGGAACTCCACCTCGGCGCAGTCCCAGCCACGCTCGCTATGTCCCGTTCTCAAAACTTTGCCCCTGAAAAGCAGGACTTAGACAATGTCTCGCCTTGAAATCCCTGAAGCCGGCTCGCGTCTATTTCTCTCAGAGCATCTTTTTCGTATCTTGATTTTGCTTCTGATGGTTTTCCGCTTAGAATCTGCTGTCCTGATTGGCTGCAAGGTTTCTTATAGGTTTTGGAGTCCCATTCACAAACCACTACAGCCAATCAGCGCGTGGAAATTTCCCTGCCAGCCTATCACATATTTGCCGGTATTCTGATGCCGGGTGCGTACCTTTTCCAATGCTGCTAAGGGGCATACGCCAACCTGGCACCTCTGCCTCTTAGCATATTGAGGCCCTTCCCCACCCCCGCTGTCTCAGGCTCCGCAGAGTCTGGGGCAGGGCAAATGGTTGCCGGATAGCCCTTTGTTAGACCCGGACATGGGTACTAAAGTATAACTACAGTGCTCCTCCTGTTCTAACACCTTGGCATTCCTGAGGCTTTCAACTCCGGGACCTGAGCAGACTCGGTGGCACCAAGCTTGGTGGGATTCTGGTCTCTCGGAACCCCGGACTTGGAAATCCCACATTTCATATACAGGTTATATGTACATATACCTATTAAACATAAACCTTTAATAAAATATACTTCTCCCCTGTATCTTGTGCTAAAAATGTCTATGTCCCCTTTCTGGTGTCAGGGATGGAATAAGATGATATACTTTCTACTCTTACTAGCCTCATCCCGGCCACACTGTAGAAACCTGACTTTAGACTTTACACACAAATAAAATCCTCACAGCTTTATCACATAGCTGGAGCACCCCCTTAACCCCTACACCCGGGTCAGGGTGACTGGGCATGAACTGGGCATCCCCCCTTATGCTGGGGATACCATGATCCCCTTTGCCCCATTTTTACCTTTCTGGTCTGTGCGGAAGCAGGGAACCCTGGCGGTTGTAAGGAATCGGGTTACATGTCCTTTGTGACGTGTTCCCTCCTTACCTGCCGCTGCTGCCTCTGTTCCTGCTCATGCGCGCACCCCTTCTCTCATTACAGAGCGTGCGCACACCTGCAGTTCTTCTACCTACTGCACAGAACCTGGCCCCGCCCCCCGCACGCGTCGTGCATCTGTCCCGCGCGGCGCGCACACGCGATGACGTGCAACGATCCCCAGCTGCGTGGCAAGTTCTCCCATGCCTGCCTTGTTCTCCTGCAGCCTATCCCAGCCTCCGCTGGGGCCGCGTCTCCACCCCCTGCCCCCATTACTCTGACCTGTCTGTAAATACTTCTTGCTTCCTCCCATGCTTTGCTCAGCATAATCCTACGTAGCCTCGTGAAGCTCACTTCTGTTGTGCAGTGCTCTAGTTTCGTTTGCAGTTAACCTCTTGTGTACCGACTCGGCTTGTTTGTGGACCCTTCTGGATTTTGGATTTTGGCATACCAATCCTAGGACCTGGCAAGCATACCGCATCTCCTACACTCTCCAACCCAGACCCAGCTGCGCAAGACTATCCGCTTCCAGGTACGCCTCCGCTGCTGCGGGTGTGTGGTGTTATACCGTCCCCCCTCAGTGCTGGGGTCTTGTTTGTGGGCAGCGCGAGCGTTACAGTATGCTGAGCCCAACAAACATAGACCCCCCTGAGGTGGGCCCAGCTCTGTCCCCCATTACCGAGCATCTCCAGCTTTTCGACAACCAAGTCACCTCCTTGGCCCAAAAGATCGCCACAATTTCGTTCCATCAGCCTCACTCGTATTCTCAGACCATGACCGGAGCCCAATATACCTCTGGAGCGACGGCTCCCTACTCCCAATCGCTATGCTGGTGACCCACATGGGTGCCGCGGGTTCTTAAACCAATGTGACATTCAATTTGAATTAACCCCTTCTTGCTGTCCGTTGCCTCTGATTTCAGAACTTTTTGACCTCTTGCAAGGCGCTACCATTTTCTCAAAGCTTGACCTCCGTGGGGCCTATAATCTTATTGGCATTCAACAAGGAGATGAATGGAAGACGGCCTTCAATACTTGTGACGGCCATTACGAGTATTTAGTTATGCCCTTCGGACTCTGTAATGCACCTGCGGTTTTCCAGGAGTTCGTGAATGAGGTGTTTCGTGATGTCCTTAATGCTTTCATCATTGTGTACCTTGGTGACATTCTCATCTTTTCTAAGTCCCTTTCTGAACATATTCATTACACTAAGATAGTCCTCTCTCGTCTTCGCAAGAACCATCTCTATGCCAAGATGGAGAAGTGTATGGTCCACCAGACCTCTCTCTACCTCTTTCTTAGGGTACATAATTTCTGATGCCGGGTTCGCTATGGATCCTGATGAACTTAAGTCCGTAGATTGGCCCCAACCCACTTCTCTCAAGGCAATTCAGCGGTTCCTTGGTTTCGACAATTATTACCGTAAATGTATCCGTAATGTCTCCGCCACTGTGGCTGCCATTACTGCCCTGACCAAGAAAGGAGCGGATCCCTCTTCTTGTTCCCCCCCAAGCATGCCTGGCCTTCGACTCTTTCAAGAAGGCATTTTTTTCCGCCCCAATCTTACGTCATCCAGACACTACTCTCCCTTTCACTTTGGAAGTAGACGCCTGGGATATCGGAGCAGGAGTCATTCTCTCTCAGAGGAGCTTGTCACGGTAGCTTATGACAAGATATAATGAACACCAAATATCTGGGTTGAACTGAACGAGGCTTAGATATAATAAAATATATTTATTCCTTAAAAAGGTGAACACAGCAATATAGTACAATTAACAGGCAAGAAGGTAACACTTACTTAGGGTTGGGGAATGGAGAAGTATCAGCTAGCAATTCTCCAGCAATCCGGTGACATTCCAGGTGGAATCAGAAGCACAACTAAAAACTGTAGGGTTGACACAGTTTATATACCTGTGTAACCCTATTCTTAACATTGAATGCAGGCTATTGGTGAACAATTACCTGTATCCAATCCCTAACGTGGAGACACAGATTAACCCATGCCCCCCAGCTAATTAGCCCATGTGTACTGGGACTCTGAGGGTCTTATTTCTGTAGCCCCATAATTAAATCAGGGTCGACGACCAGTCTACCAAATGAAGTATCTGGTAGGATCTGCATTGTTTGTAGGTGTAGACATAACACTTACAAACCACTCCAGTTTGATGATTCTCCGCCCTCAGGTAACAATTAGAGTGGCAGAGTCTGTTGATTAGTACTTGGTTCCTAGTGTAAACAATCAGGGCAGTTAACTTTTGATCACAGTGCCTATGCTCAATCATCCGGCTGCCCTTCATGACCTATTAGCAGTGTTCGACAAACCTATACATTTGCTCGCCACGGGCGAGTGGATTTAACCCCCGGGCGAGTAAATATTGGCCCAAGCAGCACACGTTTGGTACTAGGTGGCGAGTAGATTTTTTTGTGTGGCGAGTAGATTTTTTGGTGATTTGTCAACCACTGCCTATTAGCATAGCAGATGGAGTCTGCATTTTCAGAGCAGATCCAAAATACCATACATATACACTTTAATATCTACACATATTAATAAGTTCCATTCTGGTGGGCTCAGTGGGTCGAAATTTGCCAGTTTTTAATGCCTACAGTGACTCCACATATTGGCCACATTTCAACTCTCTGCGACCTCCAGAACTGGAGATACAGAAATGCACTTTAAAACATTAAAATACAGGATTATAATGAAACATGGGAACAGGGGAACATACAGTTTCCTGACATGACAAGGTGTAAGCCATATTCCTTGACCGCAGTCCAGTTAACCCCTTGCCTCCCTGGTGAGGTCAGGGGGTGGCCATATGGGGTACAACCCCTTTAATACCGGGCCAACCCCCCTCTCCCTCTACAGCGATCTCCTCAGGATAAGTTGCACCCCTGCGGGTTCTCCTCTAAGAAATTGACATACTGAATAAGATATTGGAGTCTCAAACACTCATTCCTGAGGGTATGGAGGCGCCTGAGGGATGCTTATATGCTGCTCCACTATTCCACTGGAAAATCCTCGAGTGGGGTCACTCCTCTAAATCTGCCGGTCACCCAGGTACCAAGAGAACTTTGGATCTAATCAGACGCACGTTTTGGCGGCCAAACATGCTGAAGGACATTAAAGAATTCATCAGTTCCATCACTAGATAAAATTCAGAACATGATTTGGTTTGTTTGCCAGATGGAAAAGTTGACGAGTTTGGTTAAAGACACACGCCCAAATTTCCAAAAGGTCTGGCTGCCTTGGTTGGCGCAGACAGATATCCAGGGGGTGAGCAATGCCACCATATGGCTCTAATAGGTTCAGGTGAGTTCTCCTTTGAGCGGAGTTTAACGGCAGTGGGAGATATGGGTGACAGCAGTAGCCCCCCCCCCCACGTAGACGAAGAAGGCAGGAACCCCCTCACCCTAGGTTGCAGGGATATTTGGAAGAACGAATACAGGAAAAGGCTGCCTCCGTGACCTCTCCCCCATACCCTTCCCCTTTTTTTTTTCTCCTATCGTTTTCTCCCTTCCCCTGTCTGTTATATGTTGTATGTCCGGGAATCTCCCCACGGCGTGATAATCGTGGTATGACTATTTGGAAGAACCAGAAACGTGTAAAATTACGATATGTTGTTATGCCGTTTACTTAAAACTCAATAAAATGAAAGTAAAAAAATAAATAAAAAATAATTCATCAGTTCCTGTTCCACCTGTGCCTGAAACAAGTCCGCTCGCGACAAGCCGTCTGGTCTTCGTCGCCCTTTGCCTATCCCGGATCATCCTTGGACGCACCTTTCTATGGACTTCATTGTCGAACTCCCACACTCTAACGGTATGAATACCATCCTCGTCATTGTAAATAGATTTTCGAAGCAAGCTCATTTTATACCACTTAAAGGTCTCCCTAATTCTGCTACCCTAGCAGACATTTTTGTGAAGGAAATCTGCCGTATCCACGGAGTACCAATTTCCATTGTTTCCGACCGCGGATCAGTTTGTCTCGAAGTTTTGGTGCGCCTTCGCCCAAAGACTGCATATTTCACTTCTTTTTTTTCCTCTGGATACCATCCACAAACCAATGGTCAGAGAGAACGAATCAATCTCTTGAGCAATACCTGAGGTGTTTCATTTCCAACTCGCAAGATAACTGGGTAGATCTACTCGCATGGGCTGAATTCGCTCACAACTCCCTTAGGAACGAGTCCACCCAGGAGTCGCCCTTCTTTATAAACCATGGCTTTCACCCAGCTCGTCTTCCTATCTCATCCAATCTCTCTGGAGTCCCGGCAGCAGACTCCAGGGTAAATTTTCTTCAAAACTCTTGGATAAAAATTCAAAAAACTCTCCAGGAGGCAGTCTTCAGACAGAAGGGACAGGCGGATCGTCACCGTCAAAGGGCGTCCAGATATAGGCCAGTAGACAAGGTATGGCTATCTTCAAGGAATATAAGGTTGAAGACGCCTACGATGAAACTGGCTCCAAGATTCCTGGGGCCCTTTAGCATTTTGGAACGGGTCAACCCTGTGGCGTATCGCCTCCAACTGCCTCCATCGATGAAGATCCCTTCAGTTTTTCACGTCTCTTTATTGAAACCAGTAGTTCGGAGCTTTCAGTTCCCTGATGTCGCGCCTAGACCATCTCCGGTCATGGTTCAGGGACAGGAAGAGTTCGAGATCCAGTTGGTTATTGATTCCAGATACTCCAGAGGAGTCTAATTCCTGGTGCATTGGAAGGGTTTCGGACCCGAAGAACGCTCCTGGGTACCACTTCACCAGATCCATGCTCCCGGCTTACTAAGGCGGTCCCACGCTAGGTTCCCACGTAAGCCGTAAAGGGCCGATCCTCGGGGGGGGGGGGGGGTACTGTAAGGAATCGGGGAACACTTTCTTTGCGACGTGTTCCCTCCTTACCTGCTGCTGCTTCCTCTGTTCCTGCCCATGTGCGCTCCCCCTCTCTCATTACAGAGCGCACCCACAGCTCTTCTAGCTGCCACACGGAACCTGGCCCCGCCCCTGAACGCCTCACAAGCGATTGACATGCAGCGATCCCCAGCTGCGTGGCAAGTTCTCCCATGCCTGCCTTCTGGGGCTGCGCCTCCGCTCCGCCCCCTGTCCGCATTGGTCTGCCCTGTCTGTAAATACTTCCTGCTTCCTCCCATGCTTTGCTCAGCATAATCCTACGTAGCCTCGTGAAGCTCACTTCTGTTGTGCAGTGCTCTAGTTTCGTTTCCTCTTGTGTACCGACTCGGCTTGTTTGTGGACTCTTCTGGATTTTGGACGTTGGCATACCCTTGACTACTGCAATCTCTCCTACCCTTGAACACGGCATACGGACTCGGACTACTCTACTCTCATACGGCATACGGACTCGGACTACGCTGCTCTCTACTATCACAGACCACGGCTTACGGACCCCTACTATCCTGCTCTCTCCAATCCAAGGACACGGCAAGTATACCGCATCTCCTACACTCTCCAACCCAGACCCGGCTACGCAAGACTATCCGCCTTCCTGTCGCGCCTCCGCTGCTGCGGGTGTGTGGTGTTATACCTTCCCACCTCAGGGCCGGGGTCTTGTCTTGTTTGTGGGCAGCTCAAGCGTTAGTGGTGAGTCGTAAGAACGTTTCCAGGGTAGGATTTTAACCGGAGCACTGTGCTTCGATGTATCCTAGAATCTTACCGGATTCACGGGTACATCTTTGGGGTATCCTGTAACTCGAGGACCCCTCTACATACAGTGGTGTGAAAAAGAAAGTACTCCCTCTTTGAATTCTATGGTGTTACATATCAGGGCATAATAACAATCATCTGTTCCTTAGCAGGTCTAAAAATTTGGTAAATACAACCTCAGATGAACAACAACACATGACATATTACAGCGTGTGTGTGTGTACATGACATATTACACCGTGTGTGTGTGTGTACATGACATATTACAGTGTGTGTGTGTGTGTGTGTGTGTGTGTGTGTGTGTGTGTGTGTGTGTGTGTGTGTGTGTGTGTGTGTGTACATGACATATTACACCGTGTGGGTGTGTGTGTGTGTGTGTACATGACATATTACACGGTGTGTGTGTGTGTGTGTGTGTACATGACATATTACTGTGTGTGTGTGTGTGTGTGTGTGTGTGTGTGTGTGTGTGTGTGTGTGTGTGTGTGTACACATGACATATTACACAGTGTCATTATTTATTTAACAAATATAAAGCCAAAATGGAGAAGCCATGTGTGAAAAACTAAGTACACCCTTACTGCTTCCATAGGAATTAAGATGCTAAGTAGCAGACAGGTGTTGCTAATCAAATGCCCTTGATTAATTGATCATCAGCAAGTGTGACCACCTCTATAAAAGCAGAAGTTTTAGCAGTTTGCTGGTCTGGAGCATTCAGGTGTGTGTTAAAACAATGCCAAGGAGGAAAGACATCAGCAATGATCTTAGAGAAGCAATTGTTGCTGCCCATCAATCGGTGAAGCGTTATAAGGGCATTTCCAAACAATTTAAAGTCCATCATTCTACAATGGGAAAGATTATTCAAAAGTGGAAAACATTCAAGACAGTTGCCAATCTTCCCAGGAGTGGACGTCACAGCAAATTCACCCCAAGGTCAGACCGTGCAATGCTCAGAGAAATTGCAAAATACACAAGAGTTATTTCTCAGACTCTACAGGCCTCAGTTAGCATGTTAAATGTTAAAGTTCATGACAGTACGTACATGACATGACATACTTGAAAACGAGAGGTAACTCTCAATGTATTACTTCCTGGTAAAACATTTTATAAATAAATAAAGTACAATTAGAAAAAGACTGAACAAGTATGGTTTGTTTGGAAGGGTTGCCAGGAGAAAGCCTCTTCTCTCTGAAAAGAACATGGCAGCACGGCTTAGGTTTGCAAAGTTGCATCTGAACAAACCACAAGACACCTGGAACAATGTCCTTTGGAAAGATGAGACCAAAGTGGAGATGTTTGGCAATAATGCACAGCGCCATGTTTGGCGAAAACCAAATACAGCATATCAGCACAAACACCCCATACCAACTGTCAAGCACGGTGGTGGAGGGGGGATTGATTTGGGCTTGTTTTGCAGCCACAGGACCTGGGAACCTTGCAGTCATTGAGTCGACCATGAACTCCTCTGTATACCAAATGTGAGGCCATCTGTCTGACAGCTAAAGCTTGGCCGAAATTGGGTCATGCAACAGGACAATGATCCCAAGAACACCAGCAAATCTACAACAGAATGGCTGAAAAATAAAAGAATCAAGGTGTTGCAATGGCCTAGTCAAAGTCCAGACCTCAACCCGATTGAAATGCTGTGGCTGGACCTTAAGAGAGCTGTGTATAAACAAATGCCCACAAACCTCAATGAACTGAAGCAACGTTGTAAAGAAGAGTGGGCCAAAATTCCTCCACAACGATGTGAGAGACTGATAAAGTCATACAGAAAACGATTACTTCAAGTTATTGCTGCTAAAGGTGGTTCTACAAGCTACTGAATCATAAGGTGTACTTAGTTTTTCACACATGGCTTCTCCATTTCGGCTTTATTTTTGTAAAATAAATCATGACACGGTGTAATATGTCATACACACACACATACACGCACACTGTGTAATATGTAATGTGTTGTTGTTCATCTGAGGTTGTATTTACCTAATTTTAAGACCTGCTAAGGAACAGATGATTGTTATTATGTCCTGATATGTAAAACCATGAAATTCAGAGGGTGTACTTTCTTTTTCACACAACTGTAGCCACAATCAGACAAGACTTTCTCTGCAAAACCCACCCTGAGCCTCCCAGCCCCGCAGTCTCCCCCGTGAACCTCCCAGCCCCGCAGTCTCCCCCCTGTAACCTCCCAGCCCCGCAGTCTCCCCCCCGTAACCTCCCAGCCCCGCAGTCTCCCCCCCGTAACCTCCCAGCCCCGCAGTCTCCCCCCGTAACCTCCCAGCCCCGCAGTCTCCCCCCCGTAACCTCCCAGCCGCGCGGTCCCCACCCTGAACCTCCCAGCCCCGCAGTCTCCCCCGTGAACCTCCCAGCCCCGCGGTCTGTGCTTGCTGACACCCCATGAAAGGCGAAACACAAAAATTCTTTGTCGCATAATTTACACACAGTGACAGTAATACATACACGACAGCCAGGTCCAAGGGCTGACACTGTATGACCCCAAAACACGGATCAGGTGTAACCAAGCGGGCTTAACCTTTTATTATTGAGCCTGGTTACCCCCTCACCGTCACACTGTGCTCTCTCTCCCCTTAGCTCCTGCTATGTCTTCTCATGGCCCCCGAGATCTCAGTGCTTTCTCTCACCCCCCCCCTCCCCACAGCTCCCGCTCACTCCTCTCGCAGCCCCCGGGGATCTCCGTGCTCTCCCCTCCCCCCGGCTTCTGCTCTCTCCCCTCCCAGCCCCCGAGATCTCAGTGCTTTCTCTCCCCCTCCCACAGCTCCCGCTCACTCCTCTCGCAGCCCCCGGGGATCTCCGTGCTCTCCCCTCCCCCCGGCTTCTGCTCTCTCCCCTCCCAGCCCCCGAGATCTCAGTGCTTTCTCTCCCCCTCCCACAGCTCCCGCTCACTCCTCTCGCAGCCCCCGGGGATCTCCGTGATCTCCCCCCCGGCTTCTGCTCTCTCCCCTCCCAGCCCCAGAGGATCTCAGTGCTCTCTCTCTCTCCCCCGCAGCTCCTGCTCTCTCCCCTCCCAGCCCCAGAGGATCTCAGTGCTCTCTCTCTCCCCTCCCAGCCCCCGAGGATCTCAGTGCTCTCTCTCTCCCCTCCCAGCCCCCGAGGATCTCAGTGCTCTCTCTCTCCCCTCCCAGCCCCCGAGGATCTCAGTGCTCTCTCTCTCTCCCCCGCAGCTCCTGCTCTCTCCCAGCCCCCGAGGATCTCAGTGCTCTCTCTCTCCCCTCCCAGCCCCCGAGGATCTCAGTGCTCTCTCTCTCCCCTCCCAGCCCCCGAGGATCTCAGTGCTCTCTCTCTCCCCTCCCAGCCCCCGAGGATCTCAGTGCTCTCTCTCTCCCCCGCAGCTCCTGCTCTCTCCCAGCCCCCGAGGATCTCAGTGCTCTCTCTCTCCCCTCCCAGCCCCCGAGGATCTCAGTGCTCTCTCTCTCCCCTCCCAGCCCCAGAGGATCTCAGTGCTCTCTCTCCCCTCGCGGCCCCCGAGGATCTCAGTGCTCTCTCTCTCCCCTCCCAGCCCCCGAGGATCTCAGTGCTCTCTCTCTCCCCTCCCAGCCCCAGAGGATCTCAGTGCTCTCTCTCTCCCCTCGCGGCCCCCGAGGATCTCAGTGCTCTCTCTCTCCCCTCCCAGCCCCCGAGGATCTCAGTGCTCTCTCTCTCCCCTCCCAGCCCCCGAGGATCTCAGTGCTCTCTCTCCCGCCCAGCTCCTGCTCTCTCCCAGCCCCCGAGGATCTCAGTGCTCTCTCTCTCCCCTCCCAGCCCCCGAGGATCTCAGTGCTCTCTCTCCCGCCCAGCTCCTGCTCTCTCCCAGCCCCCGAGGATCTCAGTGCTCTCTCTCTCCCCTCCCAGCCCCAGAGGATCTCAGTGCTCTCTCTCTCCCCTCCCAGCCCCCGAGGATCTCAGTGCTCTCTCTCCCTCCCAGCCCCCGAGGATCTCAGTGCTCTCTCTTCCCTCCCAGCCCCAGAGGATCTCAGTGCTCTCTCTCTCCCCTCCCAGCCCCCGAGGATCTCAGTGCTCTCTCTCTCCCCTCCCAGCCCCCGAGGATCTCAGTGCTCTCTCTCCCGCCCAGCTCCTGCTCTCTCCCAGCCCCCGAGGATCTCAGTGCTCTCTCTCTCCCCTCCCAGCCCCAGAGGATCTCAGTGCTCTCTCTCTCCCCTCCCCGCCCCGAGGATCTCAGTGTTCTCTCTCTTCCCTCCCAGCCCCCGAGGATCTCAGTGCTCTCTCTCTCCCCCGCAGCTCCTGCTCTCTCCCCTCCCAGCCCCAGAGGATCTCAGTGCTCTCTCTCTCCCCTCGCGGCCCCCGAGGATCTCAGTGCTCTCTCTCTCCCCTCCCAGCCCCCGAGGATCTCAGTGCTCTCTCTCCCCCGCAGCTCCTGCTCTCTCCCAGCCCCCGAGGATCTCAGTGCTCTCTCTCCCCTCTCAGCCCCCGAGGATCTCAGTGCTCTCTCTCTCCCGCCCAGCTCCTGCTCTCTCCCCTCCCAGCCCCAGAGGATCTCAGTGCTCTCTCTCCCTCCCAGCTCCTGCTCTCTCCCAGCCCCCGAGGATCTCAGTGCTCTCTCTCCCTCCCAGCTCCTGCTCTCTCCCAGCCCCCGAGGATCTCAGTGCTCTCTCTCTCCCCTCCCAGCCCCCGAGGATCTCAGTGCTCTCTCTCTCTCCCGCCCAGCTCCTGCTCTCTCCCCTCCCAGCCCCAGAGGATCTCAGTGCTCTCTCTCTCCCCTCCCAGCCCCCGAGGATCTCAGTGCTCTCTCTCCCCCGCAGCTCCTGCTCTCTCCCCTCCCAGCCCCAGAGGATCTCAGTGCTCTCTCTCCCCCGCAGCTCCTGCTCTCTCCCCTCCCAGCCCCAGAGGATCTCAGTGCTCTCTCTCCCTCCCAGCTCCTGCTCTCTCCCCTCGCGGCCCCCGAGGATCTCAGTGCTCTCTCTCTCCCCTCCCAGCCCCAGAGGATCTCAGTGCTCTCTCTCCCTCCCAGCTCCTGCTCTCTCCCCTCGCGGCCCCCGAGGATCTCAGTGCTCTCTCTCTCCCCTCCCAGCCCCCGAGGATCTCAGTGCTCTCTCTCCCGCCCAGCTCCTGCTCTCTCCCCTCCCAGCCCCAGAGGATCTCAGTGCTCTCTCTCTCCCCTCGCGGCCCCCGAGGATCTCAGTGCTCTCTCTCTCCCCTCGCGGCCCCAGAGGATCTCAGTGCTCTCTCTCTCCCCTCCCAGCCCCCGAGGATCTCAGTGCTCTCTCTCTCCCCCGCAGCTCCTGCTCTCTCCCAGCCCCCGAGGATCTCAGTGCTCTCTCTCCCCCGCAGCTCCTGCTCTCTCTCCCCCGCAGCTCCTGCTCTCTCCCCTCGCGGCCCCCGAGGATCTCAGTGCTCTCTCTCCCCTCCCAGCCCCCGAGGATCTCAGTGCTCTCTCTCTCCCCTCCCAGCCCCCGAGGATCTCAGTGCTCTCTCTCTCCCCTCCCAGCCCCCGAGGATCTCAGTGCTCTCTCTCTCCCCTCCCTGCCCCCGAGGATC
The DNA here is from genome assembly GCF_040206685.1 of Ascaphus truei. Taxonomy (NCBI): domain Eukaryota; kingdom Metazoa; phylum Chordata; class Amphibia; order Anura; family Ascaphidae; genus Ascaphus; species Ascaphus truei. Next base: position 309,367 of record NW_027456718.1, on the reverse strand, counting down.
TCAGTGCTCTCTCTCTCCCCTCCCAGCCCCCGAGGATCTCAGTGCTCTCTCTCCCGCCCAGCTCCTGCTCTCTCCCCTCCCAGCCCCAGAGGATCTCAGTGCTCTCTCTCCCCCGCAGCTCCTGCTCTCTCCCCTCGCGGCCCCCGAGGATGTCAGTGCTCTCTCTCTCTCCCTCCCAGCTCCTGCTCTCTCCCCTCGCGGCCCCCGAGGATGTCAGTGCTCTCTCTCTCCCCCGCAGCTCCTGCTCTCTCCCCTCGCGGCCCCCGAGGATCTCAGTGCTCTCTCTCTCCCCCGCAGCTCCTGCTCTCTCCCCTCCCCGCCCCCCAGGATCTGTGCTCTCTCTCCCCCCCGCAGCTCCTGCTCTCTCCCCCGCGGCCTGTGATGATCTCAGTGCTATCTCTCTCCCCCGCAGCTCCTGCTCTCTCCCCGCCCCGAGGATCTCAGTGCTCTCTCTCCCCCCCGCAGCTCCTGCTCTCTCCCCTCCCAGCCCCAGAGGATCTCAGTGCTCTCTCTCCCCCGCAGCTCCTGCTCTCTCCCCTCCCAGCCCCCGAGGATCTCAGTGCTCTCTCCCCCCCGCAGCTCCTGCTCTCTCCCCTCCCAGCCCCAGAGGATCTCAGTGCTCTCTCTCCCCCGCAGCTCCTGCTCTCTCCCCTCCCAGCCCCCGAGGATCTCAGTGCTCTCTCTCCCCCCCGCAGCTCCTGCTCTCTCCCCTCCCAGCCCCAGAGGATCTCAGTGCTCTCTCTCCCCCGCAGCTCCTGCTCTCTCCCCTCCCCGCCCCCCAGGATCTGTGCTCTCTCTCCCCCCCGCAGCTCCTGCTCTCTCCCCCGCGGCCTGTGATGATCTCAGTGCTATCTCTCTCCCCCGCAGCTCCTGCTCTCTCCCCGCCCCGAGGATCTCAGTGCTCTCTCTCTCCCCCGCAGCTCCTGCTCTCTCCCCTCCCAGCCCCAGAGGATCTCAGTGCTCTCTCTCCCCCGCAGCTCCTGCTCTCTCCCCTCCCAGCCCCCGAGGATCTCAGTGCTCTCTCTCTCCCCTCCCAGCCCCCGAGGATCTCAGTGCTCTCTCTCTCCCCTCCCAGCCCCCGAGGATCTCAGTGCTCTCTCTCTCCCCTCCCAGCCCCCGAGGATCTCAGTGTTCTCTCTCTCCCCTCCCTGCCCCCGAGGATCTCAGTGCTCTCTCTCTCCCCTCCCAGCCCCCGAGGATCTCAGTGCTCTCTCTCCCCTCCCTGCCCCCGAGGATCTCAGTGCTCTCTCTCTCCCCTCCCAGCCCCCGAGGATCTCAGTGCTCTCTCTCTCCCCCGCAGCTCCTGCTCTCTCCCCGCCCCCGAGGATCTGTGCTCTCTCTCCCCCCCGCAGCTCCTGCTCTCTCCCCCGCGGCCTGTGATGATCTCAGTGCTCTCTCTCTCCCCCGCAGCTCCTGCTCTCTCCCCTCCCCGCCCCCGAGGATCTGTGCTCTCTCCCCCCCGCAGCTCCTGCTCTCTCCCCCGCGGCCTGTGATGATCTCAGTGCTCTCTCTCTCCCCCGCAGCTCCTGCTCTCTCCCCGCCCCCGAGGATCTGTGCTCTCTCTCCCCCGCAGCTCCTGCTCTCTCCCCCGCGGCCTGTGATGATCTCAGTGCTCTCTCTCCCCCCCGCAGCTCCTGCTCTCTCCCCTCCCCGCCCCCGAGGATCTCAGTGATGCTGAGAAGGTGTATGAGGAGTGTGGGCAGGACGGGCCGGTGCCTTTCTCTCGCTGCCTGACGGCCGCTCAGCTCGGCTGCTGTGTGAAGGTGGGCGAGGGGGTGTACGGGGAGGTGTTCAGGACCATGAGAGGGGAGCGACACGTGGCTCTGAAGGTGAGGGATGTGACGGAAGCCTGGGGGCCCGACATTATTATTATCATCATTATTATTATTATTAGTCCATCACCATCAATAATATTACATGGAATAAGAGAACCTACATAAGTGTGTGTGTGTGTGTGTGTGTGTGTGTGTGTGTGTGTGTGTGTGTGTGTGTGTGTGTGTGTGTGTGTGTGTATTTTATTTATAAACATCTTTTACCAGGCAGTAATACATTGAGAGTTACCTCTCATTTTCAAGTATGTCCTGGGGACAGAGTTATAATAATACATAGTTACATTAAAAGAACAGAGGTTATACAGATAGAGTTGGAAAATTGGGTACAGGGAATAAAAGTCTGGTGAGTTTGATTGAAATAGAGAAGCTTTAACATCACCAAACGGCAGCAATCGGCTCACACCCTTTAGCTGCGCCAAAGGCTGTCCACCTTTGGGGCGACGCAGATGTACACTGAAAGGGTTCAGATTGAAAGCAGCTGCGAATACAAAGTTCTTTGTCCTCTTGGCTCATTAACAATCCTGTGCGTGGGGTTCACGTTCCACGTAGTGCAAGCACACGTTAACCCTTAGCATGCTGCTTCTGTGCAGAGGGGAGCAGCTCTTGGGTAACCCCATCAGGCGTGTGTGTGTGTGTATACATATATGCACACACACATATATGGGCCGAAAATAATCCCTACACAAGCACTCAGGTTACCGTAAAGTGAAACACAATTTATTGAGAACAAAAGAAAATAATTAAAACAGGGCTAAAAACACAGGCCCTGAAAAACCTAATTCACAAACGTAACAAGCTGTATGGGATAAAGTGCCAAGTGTGACGGGACAAAACATGCAGATAACACGGGAAAAGACCTCTGTATCGGCCGCTCAGAACATTGTATGTGAGACACATGGATATATGTATACATACGCACACAATGCTGGGGGCCTGTGTACTCGGCGTGTGTATCTATATCTCTGTACCGTGTTAGCTGAGCTTAATTATCAAAAACAAATAGACGATACCGTTTTGTGGCTAACAAAATGCTTTTATTTGTGCGAGCGTTCGAGATACACTGATCTCTTCCGGCGGTGATACAATGGATAAAGCAGGCAAGGGGTTTACTTTAAAACAACCAGTGATCTGTGGATGAAACCTATCCCTCCCCCCTGTGCAGTATGGGATTTATGACTTTAGGTGTTAAATGGTCCCTGTGTGTGTATATGTGTATAAATATACATTTATTAAGCACCCACAGTGTATATAGCATTTTACAAAAGGTGTGTGTGGAGGGGGAGTGTATTCCAATGTTGTTGCTGGGTGTTGAAATGTAAGAGGGTATTGCATTACTGCAGTATAAATGTGTGTGAGAGTATTATGTGGTCCCCATTGGTATGTAGGGATAGAATTACATTGTACTGCACCGACACACTTTATTCGAGCAAATACCCGGTATGTACCTGGCAGATACCTGGAATGCGCCGCTCCTCACCTCTGACAAGCCCCGTTGCATTTGCCTTCCCAGCCTGGGTTCATGCCTGGCTGATGGGCGGCTGATCTGTTAAATGATAATGATTAGGATTTAATAGGTTGCAATGCTTCGCGTGTCTACCAGATGGCATAAATTCATGAATTGTAATGCAGTATATATATATATACTGTGCAGTATTGCAGCCAGCGGGAATAAAATGCTTCAATCCCTGCCTGGAAAATAACTCAATGCACTCGGGTAGAAAACAGTCACAAACCTCAATGCACCCGGGTATACCCGAATTCGTGGAACTAGCCAAGCTCGAATAAAGTGTGTCGCCAGTGTACATGTGTATGTGTAAGAGACAGCTGTGTGTGCATACATATAGCACAGTATAGACATGGCCTTTAGCACTCATGGAAAGAGTTCTCTTGTGTAGTGGCTCATGAAACTGGTCTCAGTTTAGGCCACTGGTCAGTGTCCCGGACCGTTTCATAAATTTGTATTCATGCAACCGTCTCTCTTTCGGTGTTCTAAGATTACCTTTGAGTATGGCCACCTTCAGATCGTTCATCTTATGGCCAGTCAGAGAAATGTTCGCCGACAGGACTATCTCTTGTTCCGCTTATGATGCTGTGGCGATGCAGGTTCATTATCTTGTTTAGCCCCTGTCCTGTCTCACCTATGTAGTAGCAGCCCCCTGGGCATTTCATGCACATGAGTGTCATGGTAAAATAATCCGTTCTGTGGGTCTGAGCGGGCTGAAATTTGCCAGGTCCTCATGCCAGAGAACCCTTGCCATAGTGGCCAAATATCAGCCTTCCACGACCCCCAGAACCGGAGATACAAAAATCAGTTAAGATCCCCTATTAACTTTAATGCAGGATTCTCCACTATAAGCTCAAAGAAATCTCTGCGTTTCACTCTCCCATTGAAATCAATGGGCTCCGCCGCTATAGGCTTTCAATGGAGCAACGCCGCCATTGAAGTCAATGGGAAAACCACAATTTTCACATATGCCCATATTCAGTCTGGTTGATTGGAGAGGGCTGGGAATGGCCATGCAGTCATGCCGGAGCAGGGACTACATGCGACCAAAATCCCAGCCCTCTGATACTCACAGAACCGGAGATATAGGTTTACACTTTATACCCTTTCGGACTTAGCCGTTTCAAAGCCACGCGGCTTTCCTCCATTAGAATCAATATGGCCGGCGCCTCCATAGGAAATGCATGGGCCGGCGACGCCATAGGATTCAATGGGACCTCCGCTCCCATTAGAGTCAATGGCGCGACCCTCGTGGCGAGCGCCACCCTTTACGGGGGTCCTTAATCCTCGGACCCGGTGGTGGTCGAGTGTGGGGGTTCCTAGGGTCTAGGGGCAAAAGGAATTTTATTTCTGGGTGCCCTAGAACAAAAGTTCCCACGCCAATTGGCCGTGAACTTGACCGAGGCCCTGTGCCCACCTGTAGCTGCTCTACTATACCTATGCCTCTCCTCCCTGGCTCTAGGGCAGTCCCCACCCCAGTGGCATCACTTCTGGATTCCACAAACCACCTGGAATGCTGACTACTACCCTCTCCTTTGCCTCCTGGGACAATGCAATCCCCCAGTACCCTGTACTGGGGTTCCTGGTACCCAGATGCTTTGCTCCTGCCCTCTCAAAACTGAAGGCCAGGAAATAAGCACCTGCTACCACCACTGCTGCTAGGGCCAGCATCACCCCTCTCCCCTCCACTGTGCTGCCCTTCCTCCCTGTAGCTACCCTTGGCTGCCCTGGGGACAGAACCCTCTGCTGTACCCACCTAGCCCTGGCTGCCTACCTCCCCGTGGCCCCACCTCTGGGAACCCTGGGGAATCTGTCATGTGGGTCACTCTTGGCAAGTCAGAACAAGGGACCTCCTGCCTTCCTAGCTGTCACGGTAGCTTGTGACAGGGTATAATATACACCAAATATCTGGGTTGAATTGAACATGACTTAGATATAATAAATATAGTTTATTCCTTAAGGACACTCAAGATGATACAAATAACAGACAAGAAATGGACACTTACTTAAGGGTTGGACAATGAAGCAATCAGATACAGGATTGGCAATTCATTCAGCAATACAGGTTCAAATGAAGACATCACGAAAGACACGAAAAAACACTGGGTATAGGGCTGACACTGGTTTATATGTGATTTTAATCCTATACCCTGGCATTGAGTGCAAGTCATTGTAGGACAATTTTCAGCACCCAATCCCTCCTTGCCACCTCACTTGAGAGGCAAAGTAATACCTGCCCACTGGGTGGACATTATTCTAATCGGGCTTATTTCCCTAGCCGCCCTCCCACAAGACTGGCGTCGCCCAGTCTGCTTGGGATAGGAAACCCGTTGTTCCAAGGTGTGAAACACAACACTTATCATAAAGTACCCACGTCCTGCTTTCCTTTGTGCTAGCATACACAAGCAGGGTGGGGGAGCCTTTGATCAGGGGGTTTATTGTAGACCATTTGTCTCCCCCCTGAGCATTAACATACCATATGGGCCCTAGCCTTCCCTGGCTTTTACCCTGGACCCAAAATACAATACATTCTTTAATATCTACACATATTAAAATAATCCGTTCTGTGGGTCTGAGCGGGCTGAAATTTACCAGGTTCTCATGCCGGAGGACCTTTGCCATAGTGGCCAAATATCAGCCTTCCACGACCCCCAGAACCGGAGATAAAAAAAAACAGTTAAAATCCCCTGTTAACTTTAATGCAGGATTCTCCGCTATGAGCTCAAAGAAATCTCTGCGTTTCACTCTCCCATTGAAATCAATGGGCTCCGCCGCTATAGGCTTTCAATGGAGCAACCCCGCCATTGAAGTCAATGGGGAAATCACAATTTCCACATTTGCCCATACTCCGTCTGGTTGATCGGAGAGGGCTGGAAATGGCCATACAGTCATGCCGGATCAGTGACTACCTGCGACCAAAATCCCAGCCCTCTGGTACTCACAGAACCGGAGATATAGGTATTCTTTTCTCACTTTCAGACTTGGCCACGCGGCTTTCCTTCATTAGAATCAATATGGCCGGCCCCTCCATAGGAAATGCATGGGCCGGGGCCGGCGCCGCCATAGGATTCAATGGGACCTCCGCTCCCATTAGAGCCAATGGCGCGACCCTCGTGGCGAGCGCGACCCTTTACGGGGGTCCTTAATCCTCGGACCCGGTGGTGGTCGAGTGTGGGGGTTCCTAGGGTCTAGGGGCAAAAGGAATTTTATTCCTGGGTGCCCTAGAACCTAAGTTTCCATGCCAATTGTGATTGAACTTGACCTAATGTGATAAATGCACTTTTTTAGACAATGTATCTGCTTCTGTGGTCTGCGATTTGGATGGCTGCCAACCCGTTCCTGGAGGTCGGCGTCGAGGAATCCCCATTGAAATGAATGGCTTCATTGACTTACAATGGGGAACCGCTGCTCCTCCTCTCGGGCGCCACCTGCAGGTCTTCTGATGAAAATGGGCCCAAATCGCCAGTTTCCCCATAAGATCGCATGGAGCTGCAACGGCGACCTATGGGGAGCTGCAAAATGGAGCCTGCAAAGGCGGGAAAATGGAACAAAGGGCTATAATCACTCCTTAACTATTAACCCTTTCCCTCCCGCATCAATCCCAGTGTGTGTTGGTGCAGACACTGGAATGGGAACAATACACATTTACAGGGGAATACACATTTGGGTGCTGAAGCAGGGTAAAAACACATTACTGGACCGCAGTCCAGTTAACCCCTTGCTTCCCAAGTGAGTGCAGGGGGTGGCCTAATGGGGTGTAACCCCTTTAATACCGGGCCAAACCCCCTCTACCATGACACTAGCCCATCCCTACCTTCTACCAGCTGCCTGACACCCCACTGACCTCCTATCTCCCCCTGCTCCACAGTTCCTCCCTGCCTAGCCTCCCCTAGGCTCAGCACCTCAGCCACTGCTGATGACTCCTGCTGACTACCTCCCTGCAGCCCACCTTCACTCTGCTTCCCCCTAGGCAATCCTAACCTAGACACAGGGCCTACCTGAGTGCACCTACCTCCCTGAACTTGTCTCCTCCTAACCAGGAATGAGCCATGGGGCATCTCTTCAGATGCAACCGCCTTAGCTCTTGGCTGGCAGGTATCCCCGGGGTGGCACAAGCTTGCCACTGCCCATGATACCTCTAGCCCATAGCCAGACTGCAACAGGGGGTTGCTGATCTGAGAGACCCCCTGAGGCTCCGCCAGGGTAATGGGGAACTCTAGCTGCCATACCTGCTGCTTTTCCTCCTCGGCTACCACTAGCCCATCTTCTCCTACTGAGACCTCGTGCTGACTACCTACCTGCAGCCTTCCCTCACTCCGCTTCTCCCTAGCTAGTCCTAACCTGGGTACTCTCTGTGGGGGTACCCCAGGGCTCTGTCCTGGGACCTCTTCTATTTTCTCTGTACACAATCTCTCTAGGTGACCTAATAACATCTTTTGGGTTTAATTATCACCTCTATGCCGACGACACACAAATATACTTTTCAACACCTGACCTTACACCTGCTGTACAAACCAAAGTTTCTGAATGTCTCTCTGCTATATCATCCTGGATGGCCCTCCGCCGCCTTAAACTCAACATGGCTAAAACAGAGCTCCTCATACTTCCTCCCAAACCTGGCCCTACTACCTCCTTCCACATTACTGTTGGAACTACAATCATTCACCCAGTAGCCCAAGCACGCTGCCTAGGGGTCACACTCGACTCCTCTCTCACATTCGCCCCTCACATTCAAAACATTTCTAAAACTTGTCGCTTTTTCCTCCGCAATATAACTAAGATACGCCCTTTCCTCTGTTGTTCGACTGCTAAAACTCTGACTCAGGCCCTCATTCTCTCCCGTCTTGATTACTGTAACCTCCTGCTGTCTGGCCTTCCTGCCTCTCACCTGTCTCCCCTGCAATCTATCCTAAATGCTGCTGCCAGAATCACTCTACTCTTTCCTAGATCTGTCTCAGCATCTCCCCTCATGAAATCCCTCTCCTGGCTTCCGATCAAATCCCGCATCTCACACTCCATTCTTCTCCTCACTTTTAAAGCTTTACACTCTTCTGCCCCTCCTTACATCTCATCCCTAATTTCTCGCTATGCACCATCCAGACTCTTGCGTTCTTCTCAAGGATGTCTTCTTTCTACCCCCTTTGTATCTAAAGCCCTCTCCCGCCTTAAACCTTTTTCACTGACTGCCCCACACCTCTGGAATGCCCTTCCCCTCAGTACCCGACTAGCACCCTCTCTATCCACCTTTAAGACCCACCTTAAGACACACTTGCTTAAAGAAGCATATGAATAGCACTGTGGATATTCTGAACACAGGATACATAAAGATTGGCCCCCTGCAGACGCACTTACCAGAACTCCCTCCTACTGTCTCTGTACGTTCTACCTACCTACCAATTAGACTGTAAGCTCCTCGGGGCAGGGACTCCTCTTCCGAAATGTTACTTTTATGTCTAAAGCACTTATCTCCATGATCTGTTATTTATATTATCTGTTGTTTATTTGATTACCACATGTATTACTACTGTGAAGCGCTATGTACACTAATGGCGCTATATAAATAAAGACATACAATACAATACAATACTAAGGACACCTGAGTAAGGCCATCTCCCTGACACTGCCTCCCCATTACCGGAGAGGAGCCCAGGGGCACCGGTGCAGAAGCACCTGCCTTGGCTCCTGGCTGGCAGGTACCCTGGGGGTGGTCTAACTTTGCCACTGCCCCTTATACCTCCAGCCCATAGCCAGGCGACAACAGTGGGGCTCTAAACCGAGAGACCCCTGATGCTCTGCCAGGGTAATGGGGAAATCTAGCTGGCTCACTTGCTGCCTTTTTTCCCTGGTTCCCACTGGCCCACCCAACCCTCTCCCAGGCAATCCTACCCTAGAGCTGGGTGCTAACGGGACTAGCCCCTCTCCCTGAAGCTGTGCCCCCATTACCAGAGACGAGCTCAGTGTTGCTGGTGCGATGGACCCGCCTTAGCTCCTGGCTGGTAGGTAACCCTGGGGTGGTCTAACTTTGCCACATCCCCTGATACCTCCAGCCCATAGCAAGGCTGCAACAGTGGGGCTCTTAACTGAGAGTCCCCTTGATGCTCCCCCAGGATAATGGGAAAGCCTAGCTGCCCTACAAGCTGCCCTTCCTTCCCCTCCCCTGGTGCCCCTATCTCCTGCCACCCCCCGGTCACCCCTATAGTGAAACAACGTGGTGCAGTCATAGAGAAAAATAAGTCAGGGTCAGTCTGCGACTTGGTCTGGCTTACCTCGCTGGTCCCCGCAGAGACCGCCGCCTTCGTTGGTCCCAATTGCAGGGGGACTGGAGTGGCCGCCACCGGCGTCATCTTGGCCGGTGAGCTCCGGGCAACTGCCGCAACAGCTCCCGGTTTCGGCACAGGGAAATCGGTGCAGGACACGGGTTCCAGGTCCTCGAGGAGAAACTCTGCTCCTTTCAAACCCGAAAAAATAACCCCCTCCCGCACACACTGTCCCTCCCCCCACTCAGAAAGTGCTCCGGCACTTTGCCGGGATCGCGGCTCTTCCGCCGCCACTACGGGCGAGCTCCGGGTGACTGCCACAACAGCACCGGGCTTCGGCACAGGGTAGCCGGCTTAGATGGTGGGGCTCCGGTCGCTTCTGAGGAGCTTAGACTCCTCCAAACAAGGCAAAACACCCACCTCCCGCACACCCCGACCCTCCCCCCAAATCAAATCGGCTCTGGCAGCTTGCCGGAATCGCGGCTTCTCCTCCCCCGCCGCTGCCTGCATCCCGCGTCCTGGGAGCACTTCCACTGGCCAGACCATATCAGGTCGGGCCAGGGGGACAACAGCAGCTTGCTGTAGCAAGCCGACCGCTTGCCGAGCACCGCTGCTGATGGCCGGACAAGATCTGCTCCGGCCGCCGCTCCGCTGTTCTCTGCCGGGATCAAATGGATGGCCGCCGCTATTGCCGATGCAGCCCGGCCAGGTTCTCCAGGAGACGTCCCGCGAAGGGTTGTCGCCCCGGCTGAGCGGTAGCCATCGGAGGATGCCGCTAAACGGGTTACCTTGTCCGCAGCTCGGGACCGCTGGCCTTGAGGGGCTCCTTAGCCCGACCGCGCACGATCCGGGCATCGGGCTTTGATGTGGACCGCTTTGTTGCAGGGATAACACCGCCGCTTCTGCTGGAACTCCTCCGCCGCCGGTGGATCACCTTCCGCAAGAGGCTGCTGAATCCATGGCGGAGTTGTTCGAGTGCTGGGCTCGTTCTGGCGCTTCGCCGACGCCGGTGGACTTCCTCCCGCAAGAGGCTGCTGAGTCCAGAGCGGAGTTGCTCGAGCGCCGTGCTCAGGGAGTAGGCGGGTCGGGACATCGCCAGCTTCTAGAGCTCGTTCCGCTCCGCCCGGGACCACGTCTCTCCCCACGCAGACATCAGAGCTAGCTCTTCCAGGGAAAATTGACTGGCCGCCGCAACGGCCGATACCTCTCCTGTTGCAAGACTCCCGTGGTCTCCGAGATCTCCCGCTCCCTCCGCAAGTCTCTGCCGTCCCGGAGCTGAGTTCATTCTCTGCTCTCTGGGTGGTTTGGTGGTTACAGCGGCTGCAGCTGTGGATCGTAGCTCAGCATGCCGGTTTTCGTGTTCTCCGTTCGCTGCCTCTCTCTCAGCTCTACCGGCTGCAGGTTCCCGCTCGTACTTGAGACATTCCTCCGGTCTCGGTGCCCGGGTCCAGTCACACGGATGTCCGGCACTTGCGCTCCGGAGGCAATGCTTCTCATAAGTAGGGGAACAGTGAGATGGTGCCATATCTTGTGTTGTATGTTGTACACTGTGTGTTCAATATCATTAGCCTTAGGAACTCGCAATTAAACCTCAGTAAACTGTAATACAGGTTCAATTCAATCCCACCGCTGCCACCAGTAGTCACGGTAACTTGTGACAGGGTATAATATACACCAGATATCTGGGTTGAATTGAACACGACTTAGATATAATAAATATAGTTTATTCCGTAAAGAAGAACACACGATGATACAAATAACAGACAAGAAATGGACACTTACTTAAGGGTTGGACAATGAAGCAATCAGGTACAGGATTGGCAATTCATTCAGCAATACAGGTTCAAATGAAGACATCACGAAAGACACGAAAAAACACTGGGTATAGGGCTGACACTGGTTTATATGTGATTTTAATCCTATACCCTGGCATTGAGTGCAAGTCATTGGAGGACGATTATCTGCACCCAATCCCTCCTTGCCACCTCACTTGAGAGGCAAAGTAATACCTGCCCACTGGGTGGACATTATTCTAATCAGGGGCTTATTTCCCTAGCCCCCCTCCCACAAGACTGGTGTCGCCCAGTCTGCTTGGAATAGGAAACCCGTTGTTCCAAGGTGTGAAACACAACACTTATCATACAGTACCCACGTCCTGCTTTCCTTTGTGCTAGCATACACAAGCAGGGTGGGGGAGCCTTTGATCAGGGGGTTTATTGTAGACCACTTGTCTCCCCCCTGAGCATTAACATACCATATGGGCTCTAGCCTTCCTGGGCTTTTACCCTGGACCCAAAATACAATACATTCTTTAATATCTACACATATTAAAATAATCCGTTCTGTGGGTCTGAGCGGGCTGAAATTTGCCAGGTCCTCATGCCGGAGAACCCTTGCCACAGTGGCCAAATATCAGCCTTCCATGACCCCCAGAACCGGAGATACCAAAAATCAGTTAAAATCCCCTATTAACTTTAATGCAGGATTCTCCGCTACAAGCTCAAAGAAATCTCTGCGTTTCACTCTCCCATTGAAATCAATGGGCTCCGCCGCTATAGGCTTTCAATGGAGCAACTCCACCATTGAAGTCAATTGAAAACCACAATTTTCGCATATGCCCATACTCCGTCTGGTTGATCGGAGAGGGCTGGGAATGGCCATGTAGTCATGCCGGAGCAGGGACTACATGCGACCAAAATCCCAGCCCTCTGGTACTCACAGAACCGGAGATATAGGTTTACACTTTATTCACTTTCGGACTTAGGCCGCGTCCATGGATACTGCTTGCGGGCGGAGGCACTGAGCCCTTACAGCCGCAATGAGAGCGGCTTTAGTAGGGGCTCGCCTACACTTCCGCAAGCGCACGGAAGCGTAGGTCTTAGGGAAATGTTAAATCTTCGCGCTTGCCGGAGCGCAGGGCCAGTCACGTGTGCGGTTTGCCCAATGAGGGCGAACCAGCTCCGTGACGTCACTGGCCCGCCCGCCGACACGCCCCCGGACGGCGCGCTGTCTAAGGCCAGGGAAAGCACCCGCTTTCCCTCAGCCTCAGCGCGCCATTAACCATGGCCGAAGCCTTAGCCGTTTCAAAGCCACGCGGCTTTCCTCCATTAGAATCAATATGGCCGGCGCCTCCATAGGAAATGCATGGGCCGGCGTCGCCATAGGATTCAATGGGGCCTCCTCTCCCATTAGAGTCAATGGCGCGACCCTCGTGGCGAGCGCGGCCATTTACGGGGGTCCTTAATCCTCGGACCCGGTGGTGGTCGAGTGTGGGGGTTCCTAGGGTCTAGGGGCAAAAATAATTTTATGTCTGGGTGCCCTAGAACAAAAGTTCCCACGCCAATTGGCCGTGAACTTGACCGAGGCCCTAGTTCCCGCGCCAATTGCGTGATCAAAGCTCTTTTTTGACACTGTTGCCACTCTTGCGGTCTGGCAGGCTGCCAGCTCGTCTCCGGAGGTCGGCTTCCAGGAATCCCCATTGAAATGCATTACTCCATTCACTTTCAATGGGGAACCGCCGCTCCTCCTCTCGGGCGCCACCTGCAGGTCTTCTACGGAAACGGGCCCAAATCGCCGGAATCTCCATAGGATTGTATTGCGCCTCAATGGCGACCTATGGAGAAACTGCAAAATTGAGTCTGCAAAGGCGGGAAAAGGGACAAAGGGCCATAAACACAGAATTAACATTAACCCTTTCCCTCCCGCATAGAGCCCAGTGTGTGTGTTGGTTCAGACACTGGAATGGGAACAATACATATTCACAGGGGGATACACAGTTGATGCTGAAGCAGGGGCATAACTACAGTACTGGACATCATTCCAGTTAACCCCTCGCCTCCCATGTGAGAGCAGGGGGTGGCCAAATGGGGTGTAACCCCTTTAATACCGGGCCATACCCCCTGTCCCATGACAATGAGGTACACAACATTGCTGGAGGAACAGGTGAACCTTTCTCTGATTTTGTACTACAGATTCCTGTGTGGTATTTGTATTGTGCACGCTTTGTGGAGCATTGCGCAGGTTTTGCATCTTGCGTCCTGGCATGGTCTTGTCCAGCATTCAGTTGTACTGTTGAATACTTTAGTCCTCACCATAATTTTCTTGAGATTATGGGGTTTTCTGTATGATAATAAGGGTGTTTCAGGGAAGACCTTGTTGCAGTCTTGTATCTTCCTGGAAAATGGGTTGTAGTTCCCTGGCGATCTTGCTTAGGGCTTCTAGGTGTGGGTTATATGTGACCACCAAAGGTACCCTGTCACTTGTCTCTTTCTTTCTGTATTCAAGGAGATCACTTCTTGGTATTCTGGTGGTGGTGTCAATTTGCTGGTCTACAATTCTGTGGGTGTATCCACGGTTTATGAAATCCGATCTCAAGGCTGTAATACGCTGACCTCTGTCTGCTGTGTTAGAGCATATCCGATTATATCTTATGGCTTGACTGTAGATGGTTGCATGCTTAGTGTCTGTGGGGCGGAAGCTATTGTCCCTCAAATAGTTGGCTCTGTTTGTAGGTTATATACCTTCGGTACATCAATGACATCCTCCTGATTTGGCCCTCTGGTGAATAGGACCTCATACATTTCCATGAGAAACTTCAATACGTACCATCGACCTCACTCACCCATGCCCCGGACAAAGTACATTTCCTAGACACCACAATTACCCTAAAGAACAACCAACTACAGACCTCTATATACCACAAACCTACAGACAGAGCCAGCTATTAGAAAAAGCAAGCATCAAAAGAAAAATTAGAAAAAATACAATCAATGTTTTTCTTACTTTTGACGTCTTCACCATCCGATTCCGAGTCCATCAGCAACAGCAAGAACCTCTTGACCTTCGACGCAATGGTCCTCAACAGCAGTTAAGTCCATCTTCTTCTTTATTCTTTATCTTCATCTGTATCTTCATCTGTCCATTGTAATCCATAGGGCGGATGTTGTTCCTTTGGCATCTTAATGTCAAATGAGATGGGACAGGCCTTATATAATGCCTGTGACGTCACATTTGAGTATCAGATGCTACAGCGCCGACTGGATGCTGTACCATGTGACAGGGTTCTTCTTTTTTTTTTTTTTTTTTTAAAGGATTGTGACGTCCTCTTCAAGAGAGGTATGTCACATCCTTAAAACAAAATGGCTGCCATCACATGGTACTTCAACTAATCGGATTTGGTGTGTACCACGTGGTGTATCTCACAATCCAATTGGTTGAAGTACCATATTATGGCAACCATTTTTTTAAAAAGTATGTGACATCATCCCTTTAAAATGACACATCCTTTTAAAAAAAAAATAAATAAATAATGGAAGATGCCACATGGTACTTCAACCAATCGGATTGGGGATGCTTCACATGGTATATCTCATAATTCAATTGGTTCCAGTACCATGTGATGGCAGCCATTTTGTTTTTAGGACGTGACGTACCTCCATTGAAGATGACGTCACATCCTTAAAAAAAAAATAAGGAAGAACCCTGTCACGTGGTACAGCATCCAATCCGACTGGAGCGGTACCATCTGACACTCAAATGTGACGTCACAGGCCTTCTGTAAGGCCTGTCCCGTCTCATATGACCTTAAGAAGCTGACGGGACAACATCCGCCCTATGGATTACAATATACAGATGAAGATAAAGAAGAAAGAATAAGATGGGCTTACCGGCTGCTGAGGACCATTGCGTCGAGAGGTTCCTGCTTTGCTTATGAACTCTGAATCGGATGGTGAAGACGTCAAAAGTAAGGAAGGCATTGATTGCATTTTTTTTATGCTTGTTTGTTTTAATTGTATCTTTCTTAATCTTCTTGTTATTATGTTTTTTTTTATATATTTTTTTATTGTTATTGTGTATTTTTTACTGATTGTTTTTTTTATTTGTTGTGTATTTTTGGTGCTGGTTTTTTTTTTTTTTTAAGTTTGCCCATTGATTGCCATAGTGGCTAATCATGTCTATATTATATGCTTAGCTGCAATCTCAACGCGTAGCTCCTTCCCTTAAGGAAACCTAATTTATATTAATTAATAAAAACGCTTGGGCGCACTCCCAGGGCTGTATCTCTTTTCCTTACTGAAACTAAGACATGGGTTTCATTAAACCTCTCGCACTTAATGTATAGTTGGAGAAACCCCACAGAACCTCTATACTGATTCTTGTTGATGCACACACTCTCGGTGATACTGTCTCTTGTTGACGCTCGCTCTCGGTGATGCTCTGTCTCTTGTTGACGCACTCTCGGTGATACGGTCTCTTGATGCGCTCTCTCTGTGATGCTCTCTTGTTGACGCGCGCTCTCTCGGTGATACTGTCTCTTGTTGACGCGCGCTCTCTCTGACGCTCTCTCTCTCTGTGTCTCAGGTGATTCCTATTGAGGGCTCTCAGAAGATTAATGGAGAAGTTCAGAAAAGTTTTGCAGAAATTCTTCCAGAAATTATCATCTCAAAGTAAGGAAAAGAGCTGTACCTACGGGAACGGAGCGCTCACTGACCAATCACGCGCTCGCTGACCAATCACCCGCTCGCTGACCAATCGCAGCCCTCGCTGACCAATCGCAGCCCTCGCTGACCAATCGCAGCCCTCGCTGACCAATCGCAGCCCTCGCTGACCTATCGCAGCCCTCGCTGATAGTACATCCAGGTACATGGTGCTTCACAGTAGTAATAAATATGAAATAATAATATAACACATAAAGGGGAGAAGCGCTTCAGACAGGACAGTAATAATAGGAAAGGAGTCCCTGCCCCAAGAGCTTACAGTCTAACTGGTTGGTAGGAAGAACGTACAGAGACAATAGGAGGGCGTTCTGGTAAGTGCGTCTGCAGGGGGCCAAGCATTATGTATTGTCTAGTATTATCCACAGAGCTACCTGTATGCTTCGTTAAGCAAGTGTGTCTTAAGGTGGGAGTTAAAGGTGGATAGAGAGGGTGCTAGTCGGGTACTGAGGGGAAGGGCTTTCCAGAGGTGTGGGGCAGTCAGTGAGAAAGGTTTAAGGCGGGAGAGGGCTTTAGATACAAAGGGGGTAGAAAGAAGACATCCTTGAGCAGAACGCAAGAGTCTGGATGGTGCATAGCGAGAAATTAGGGATGAGATGTAAGGAGGGGCAGAAGAGTGTAAAGCTTTAAAAGTGAGGAGAAGAATGGAGTGTGAGATGCGGGATTTGATCGGAAGCCAGGAGAGGGATTTCATGAGGGGAGATGCTGAGACAGATCTAGGAAAGAGTAGAGTGATTCTGGCAGCAGCGTGTAGGATAGATTGTAGGGGAGACAGGTGAGAGGCAGGAAGGCCGGACAGCAGAAGGTTACAGTAATCAAGACGGGAGAGAAGGAGGGCCTGAGTCAGAGTTTTAGCAGTTATGCAGCAGAGGAAAGGGCGTATCTTAGTTATATTGCGGAGTAAAAAGCGACAGGTTTTAGCTACATTGTGAATGTGGGAGGAGAATGTGACCCTTGGGCTGCGGCTATAGTGCGCGCGTCTGTCGCCGGAGTGATTTGTTGACTTGTGACGGTGAGGCGTGGCTGTGATGTCACCAGGCTGGTTCGCCCTCATTGGTGGAAATGTTCACGTGACACATCAATCAATTTTTTTTTGTCTGCTCCAAATCCTGCCACGCGCGTCGCTTAGCGCGCAGCATGGCCGCACTGGTGCATTTACATGATTTTGTTAGTGCCTTAGGCCTTGATTATAGTAGGTCCGGCTGTGCGTGCACGCGCCCTCGTGACAGGCACGATGCGTAAGCGCAAAACCTGCACTTCAGGCTGGAGGCGACAGGAAGGCGTGGCCATGATGTCACGTGAGCTGTTCGCCCTCATTGGCTGATATATCAATTTCGGGTACCTGCTGAAAATTCACGCATTTGGACTTGTCGCGCTCACTATGTGCGCGCACAATTGCAAACATTAATTTGTTTTGGTGACGCATCACGTCGCACACTCGCAGCAATTATAATGACAGCCTTTGGCAGCGTGCTTGTGATACTGGGTGTATGATAGTGCTGCCAACAGTAATGTACAAGTGGGTAGTAGGGCCAGGAATAGGAGGAAGTATGACTAGTTCCCTCTTGGAGATGTTAAGTTTCAGTCGGCGGAGGGCCATCCTGGATAATATAGCAGAGGGACATTCACAGACTTTGGTCTGTACAGCAGGAGTAAGGGCAGGGGTTCAAAGGTAAATTTGTGTCATCAGCATAGAGGTGATATTTGAACCCAAGAGATGGGATGAGGTCACCTAGAGTGTGAAATGAGAACAGGTACCAGGACACAGCCCTGGGGTACCCCCACAGAGATAGACAGAGGCGGAGGAGTTCACAAATGAGAAACTGAAAGTACGATGGGAGAGGTTAGAGGAAATACAGGATATCCTTTACAGATATCAAGAGTATGGAGGATGTATAGGAAAGAGGGTGGTCCACAGGTTCAGGCTGCAGAGAGGTTGAGCAATTTGAGCAAGGAGTTTAGACGCAGGAGGGAGACAGGACGTTGGAGAGACAGGTAGGGTCAAGCTTGCGTGTTTGAAGGAGGAGGGAAAGGTACCAGGGTAGGGGGAGGAGCGGAGAATGTGTGAGTGGGTATTGGAGTAGGAGCCAGAGGTTGGAGGAGATGAGGGAATGGGGTCAAGAGGGCAAGTGGTAGAGGGAGAAGAGATCAGTAGTGACACATCCTCCTCTGTGACAGAGGAAAAGGAATTTGGAGGCAGGAGGAGAGTTGGGAAGAGGTGTAGGATGTGAGGAGGATATAGGGGGGATGTCTTGACGAATAGAATCCAGTTTAGTCTTGAAATAGTCAGCAAAGTCCTGCGGTGAGATGGAGAAAGAAAAACAGGCAGCAGACTGTGGTCTTAGTAGAGACTCAGACAGAGAAGAGTCGGCATAAGTTAGACTTGCGAGTGTTGATTAGTGAAGAAAGGTAGGTTTATTTAGCCTAAGAGAGGGCAGAGTTGAAACAGGATAGCATACATTTGTAATGAAAGAAGTCTGCGGGAGTGTGAGATTTCCTCCAGAGGCGTTCAGAGGAACGAGCGCAGGAACAGTATGTGCGTGTGGGAATTTAGTCAGGATCTGGGGTTAGAAGGGCGGGAGAGAGTAAGAGGGGCATGTAGACCAAGAGAGGACGATAGCGCAGAGTTGTAGTTCCTGACCAGGTTGGAAGTCTGTAGTGGGATTGAGAGAGGCGAGGGAGGAGCGCAAAGTGGAGTCGAGCCGGTAGATTAATAGAGCGCAGGTCTCTGCAGAAAGGAGGGGTAAATGGAGGGGGAGAAGTTAGAGAGAGAGAGAAAATGAGATAAGATGGTCAGAGAGAGGAAAGGGTGAAATGGAGAAATCAGATTGCGAAA
Source organism: Ascaphus truei (assembly GCF_040206685.1). Taxonomy (NCBI): domain Eukaryota; kingdom Metazoa; phylum Chordata; class Amphibia; order Anura; family Ascaphidae; genus Ascaphus; species Ascaphus truei. Next base: position 290,444 of record NW_027456718.1, on the reverse strand, counting down.
CGTTTTTAGTGAAAACCACGTCCAGGAAGTGGCCATCCTGGTGGGTGCTGACTGCAGTCCAAAAGACTAGGTTAGAGAGAGAGAAAGCTGGAAGCCCAAGGGAGAGAGGGGTCATCAATGTGGCAGAGAGAGAGAAGGAGAGCCAGGATTCAAAGTGAGAGATAGAGAGACTGAAGGGAGATGAGTAGAGGTAGGTGGGCGATAGATGATCGTGGACTGGGAGGGGAGTGAAGATATGGACAGTGTGAGCCTCAAAGGAGGAATAGGAAAGAAAGGGGGAGGAATAGGAAGGGTTCGGTTACGGCAGATAGAGGGGAGGAGCCCCACGCCTCCACCCCTGCCATCAGGGCGCTGTGTGTAGGAGAAAGAAAGGCCACCATATGAGAGGGCAGCTTCCAGTGCAGAGTCAGACTGAGTGAGCCGGGTCTCAGTTATAGCAAAGAGATGCAGGGAGTGAGAGAGAAAGAAGCCATGCACAGAGAGGCACTTGTTAGAGAGGGAGCGAGCAATCCAAAGGGCATAGGAGAAAGGAGAGAGAGGGAGGGTGACACAGCCATCCCTGACCAATCATGGCCATCCCTGACCAATCACGGCCATCCCTGATCAATGATGGCCATCCCTGACCAATGATGGCTCCCTGGGGCAGGGTGTTTACTAACCAATCACAGCTCCTGGGACTGGGCGTCCACTAGCCACTAATTCTTGCTGCTCAGGTTACACAGCAGAGTCTCTATACGGGGCCAGCTGTATATAGAGGTACCTGTGTATTCAGGGTCGTATATAGAGGGTGGTATGCAGAGGAAGCCTTACATAGAGGTATTTATCTCATTTCAATCTCTGCTCAGGGAGCTCAGTTTGTTGAGTGAAGGTGAAGAGAATAGAACAAGCGGCTTCATCAAACTGCACTCGTGAGTCCCACCCCCCTACTGCTCCGTACCCCCCCGCCTGCTCCGTACCCCCCCGCCTGCTCCGTACCCGTCCCCCCGCCTGCTCCGTCCCCCGCCTGCTCCGTCCCCCCGCCTGCTCCGTACCCGTCCCCCCGCCTGCTCCGTCCCCCCGCCTGCTCCGTCCCCCCGCCTGCTCCGTCCCCCCGCCTGCTCCGTACCCGTCCCCCCGCCTGCTCCGTCCCCCGCCTGCTCCGTCCCCCCGCCTGCTCCGTCCCCCCGCCTGCTCCGTCCCCCGCCTGCTCCGTCCCCCCCGCCTGCTCCGTCCCCCCTCCACCCACCTGCTCCATCCCCCCTCCCCCCGACATCTCCGTCCCCCCTCCCCCCCGCCTGCTCCGTCCCCCCGCCATCTCCGTCCCCCCGCCATCTCCGTCCCCCCGCCATCTCCGTCCCCCCGCCATCTCCGTCCCCCCTCCCCCCCGCCTGCTCCGTACCCCTCCCCCGCCATCTCCGTACCCCCTCCCCCCCCGCCATCTCCGTCCCCCCTCCCCAGCCTGCTCCGTACCCCCTCCCCACCGCCTGGTCCGTACCCCCTCCCCCCGCCTGGTCCGTAGCCCCCTCCTGCCTGCTCCGTACCCCCTTCTCCATATCCCCCCTCTCGTTTCCTCCTTCCCCAGCAGAGGTAATTGTGTGGTGTTGTGTTACTGGGGTAATTGTGTGGTGTTGTGTTACAGGGCTCACTGTGTGCGAGGAGCTTACCCCGAAGATCTTCTCCAGGCCTGGGACTCGTACGCAGAGACAAAGGGGACTGAGAATGAGCGACCCGGTGAGTCTTCTACCCCAAGTCTCTCTCCCCCTCTCTCTCCGACCCTCTCTCCCTGACCCGCTCTCCCTCTCTCTCTCCGACCCGCCCTCCCTCTCTCCGACCCTCTCTCCGACCCTCTCTCCCTGACCCTCTCTCCCTGACCCTCTCTCCCTGACCCTCTCTCCCTGACCCGCTCTCCCTCTCTCTCTCCGACCCGCCCTCCCTCTCTCTGACCCTCTCTCCCTGACCCTCTCTCCCTGACCCTCTCTCCCTCTCTCTCTCTCCGACCCGCCCTCCCTCTCTCCCTGACCCTCTCTCCCTGACCCTCTCTCCCTGACCCTCTCTCCCTGACCCTCTCTCTCCGACCCGCCCTCCCTCTCTCTCTCCGACCCGCCCTCCCTCTCTCTCTCCGACCTGCCCTCCCTCTCTCTCTCCGACCTGCCCTCCCTCTCTCTCTCCGACCCGCCCTCCCTCTCTCTCTCCGACCCGCCCTCCCTCTCTCTCTCCGACCCGCCCTCCCTCTCTCTCTCCGACCCGCCCTCCCTCTCTCTCTCCGACCCGCCCTCCCTCTCTCTCTCCGACTAGCCCTCCCTCTCTCTCTGACCATCTCTCTCTCTGACCATCTCTCTCTCACCCACTCTCTCTCTCTGACCCTCTCTCTCTCTCTCTCTCTGACCCCCTCTCTCTCTCTGACCCCCTCTCTCTCTCTGACCCTCTCTCTCTCTGACCCTCTCTCTCTCTGACCCTCTCTCTCTCTGACCCTCTCTCTCTCCGATCCGCTCTCTCCTCTCTCTCCACCCTCCTCTCTCTCCGACCCGTTCTCACTCTCTCTCGACCCGTTCTCCTCTCTCTCTCTCCGACCCGTTCTCCCTCTCTCTCCGACCCGTTCTCCCTCTCTCTCCGACCCGCACTCCCTCTCTCTCCGACCCGCTCTCCCTCTCTCCCTCTCTCCCTCTCCGACCCGCTCTCCTTCCTCTCTCTCTCTCTCTCTCTCTCCGACCCGCTCTCCCTCCCTCCTCTCTCTCTCTCTCTCTCTCTCTCTCTCTCTCCGACCCGCTCTCCCTCTCTCTCTCCGACCCGCTCTCCCTCTCTCTCTCTCGACCCGCTCTCCCCTCCCTCTCTCTCTCCGACCCGCACTCCCTCCCTCTCTCTCCGACCCGCACTCCCTCTCTCTCTCCGACCCATTCTCCCTCTCTCTCTCTCCGACCCGCTCTCCCTCTCTCTCTCTCCGACCCGCTCTCCCTCTCTCTCTCCGACCCGCTCTCCCTCCCTCTCTCTCTCTCTCCGACCCACTCTCCCTCCCTCTCTCTCTCTCTCCGACCCGCTCTCCCTCTCTCTCTCCGACCCGCTCTCCCTCTCTCTCTCTCCGACCCGCTCTCCCTCTCTCTCTCTCCGACCCTCTCTCTCTCTCCGACCCTCTCTCCCTCTCTCTCTCCGACCCTCTCTCCCTCTCTCTCTCTCCGACCCGCTCTCCCTCTCTCTCTCTCCGACCCGCTCTCCCTCTCTCTCTCTCCGACCCCCTCTCTCTCTCTCCGACCCGCTCTCCCTCTCTCTCTCTCCGACCCGCTCTCCCTCTCTCTCTCTCCGACCCGCTCTCCCTCTCTCTCCGACCCGCTCTCCCTCTCTCTCCGACCCGCTCTCCCTCTCTCTCCGACCCGCTCTCCCTCTCTCTCCGACCCGCTCTCCCTCTCTCTCCGACCCGCTCTCCCTCTCTCTCCGACCCGCTCTCCCTCTCTCTCCGACCCGCTCTCCCTCTCTCTCCGACCCGCTCTCCCTCTCTCTCCGACCCGCTCTCCCTCTCTCTCCGACCCGCTCTCCCTCTCTCTCCGACCCGCTCTCCCTCTCTCTCCGACCCGCTCTCCCTCTCTCTCCGACCCGCTCTCCCTCTCTCTCCGACCCGCTCTCCCTCTCTCTCTCTCCGACCCGCTCTCCCTCTCTCTCTCTCCGACCCGCTCTCCCTCTCTCTCTCTCCGACCCGCTCTCCCTCTCTCTCTCCGACCCGCTCTCCTCTCTCTCTCTCCGACCCTCTCTCCCTCTCTCTCCGACCCGCCCTCCCTCCCTCTCTCCGACCCGCCCTCCCTCCCTCTCTCCGACCCGCCCTCCCTCCCTCTCTCTCCGACCCGCCCTCCTCCCTCTCTCTCCGACCCGCCCTCCCTCCCTCTCTCTCTCTCTCTCTCCGACCCGCCCTCCCTCCCTCTCTCTCCGACCCGCCCTCCCTCCCTCTCTCTCTCTCTCTCTCCGACCCGCTCTCCCTCTCTCTCTCTCCGACCCGCTCTCCTTCCCTCTCTCTCTCTCTCTCCGACCCGCTCTCCCTCCCTCTCTCTCTCTCTCTCTCTCTCTCCGACCCGCTCTCCCTCTCTCTCTCCGACCCGCTCTCTCTCTCTCCGACCCGCTCTCCCTCCCTCTCTCTCTCCGACCCGCTCTCCCTCTCTCTCTCTCCGACCCGTTCTCCCTCTCTCTCTCCGACCCGCACTCCCTCCCTCTCTCTCCGACCCCGCACTCCTCTCTCTCTCTCCGACCCATTCTCCCTCTCTCTCTCTCCGACCCGCTCTCCCTCTCTCTCTCTCCGACCCGCTCTCCCTCTCTCTCTCCGACCCGCTCTCCCTCCCTCTCTCTCTCTCTCCGACCCGCTCTCCCTCCCTCTCTCCGACCCGCTCTCCCTCCCTCTCTCTCTCTCTCCGACCCGCTCTCCCCTCCCTCTCTCTCTCTCTCCGACCCGCTCTCCCTCCCTCTCTCTCTCCGACCCACTCTCCCTCCCTCTCTCTCTCTCTCCGACCCGCTCTCCCTCTCTCTCTCTCCGACCCGCTCTCCCTCTCTCTCTCTCCGACCCGCTCTCCCTCTCTCTCTCTCCGACCCTCTCTCCCTCTCTCTCTCCGACCCTCTCTCCCTCTCTCTCTCTCCGACCCGCTCTCCCTCTCTCTCCGACCCGCTCTCTCTCTCTCTCCGACCCGCCCTCCCTCTCTCTCTCTCCGACCCGCCCTCCCTCCCTCCCTCTCTCCGACACGCCCTCTCTCCGACCTGCTCTACCTCCCTCTCTCTCCGACCTGCTCTCCCTCCCTCTCTCTATCTCCTTCCCGTTCTCCCTCTCTCTCTCTCCGACCCGCTCTCCCCTCTCTCTCTCTGACCCGCTCTCCCTCTCTCTCTCTCTCTCTCTCTCTCTCTCTCTCCGACCCGCTCTCCCTCTCTCTCTCTCTCTCCGACCCGCTCTCTCCCTCTCTCTCTCTCTCTCTCTCTCCGACCCGCTCTCTCCCTCTCTCTCTGGCGCTCTCTCTCTGGCGCGCCCTCTCTCGCGTCCTCTCACGCTCTCTCTCTCAAAAAACGCTCTCTCTCTCAAAAAACGCTCTATCTCTCTCTCTCTCTCTCAAAAACCGCTGTCTCTCTCTCTCTGAAAAAACGCTGTCTCTAACGCGCTCTCTCTCTCTCAAAAGCGCTCTCTCGCTTAAACGCTCTCGCTCAAACGCTCTCTCTCGCTCTCTCTCAAACGCTCTCTCTCGCTCTCTCTCAAACGCTCTCTCTCGCTCTCTCTCAAACGCTCTCTCTTGCTCTCTCAAATGCTCTCTCTCAAACGCTCTCGCTCTCTCTCAAACGCTCTCGCTCTCTCTCAAATGCTCTCTCTCGCTCTCTCTCAAACGCTCTCTGACGCGCTCTCTCTCAAACGCTCTCTCAGATTTATTCGGCGCGGGTCAGCTCTTCATGATCTTGGAGTTTGAGTTTGGAGGAAATGACCTGGAAAGCATGAGATGCCAAGTAAGTGTGAGCACTGTGTGAGGGGGGTTAGGTAAGTGTGCGGGCTGTGTGAGGAGGGTTAGGTAAGTGTGAGCGCTGTGTGAGGGGGTTAGGTAAGTGTGAGCGCTGTGTGAGGGGGGTTAGGTATGTGTGAGCGCTGTGTGAGGAGGGTTAGGCAAGTGTGAGCGCTGTGTGAGGTGGGTTAGGTAAGTGTGAGCGCTGTGTGAGGGGGGTTAGGTAAGTGTGAGCGCTGTGTTAGGTAAGTGTGAGTGCTGTGTGGGGGGTTAGGTAAGTGTGAGCGCTGTGTGAGGGGGGTTAGGTAAGTGTGAGCGCTGTGTGAGGGGGTTAGGTAAGTGTGCGGGCTGTGTGAGGAGGGTTAGGTAAGTGTGAGCGCTGTGTGAGGGGGTTAGGTAAGTGTGAGCGCTGTGTGAGGGGGGTTAGGTATGTGTGAGCGCTGTGTGAGGAGGGTTAGGTAAGTGTGAGCGCTGTGTGAGGGGGGTTAGGTAAGTGTGAGCGCTGTGTTAGGTAAGTGTGAGCGCTGTGTGAGGTGGGTTAGGTAAGTGTGAGCGCTGTGTGAGGGGGGTTAGGTAAGTGTGAGCGCTGTGTTAGGTAAGTGTGAGCGCTGTGTGGGGGGTTAGGTAAGTGTGAGCGCTGTGTGAGGGGGGTAGGTAAGTGTGAGCGCTGTGTGTGAGGGGGTTAGGTAAGTGTGAGCGCTGTGTTAGGTAAGTGTGAGTGCTGTGTGAGGAGGGTTAGGTAAGTGTGAGCGCTGTGTGGGGAGGGTTAGGTAAGTGTGAGCGCTGTGTGAGGGGGGTTAGGCAAGTGTGAGCGCTGTGTGAGGGGGGTTAGGCAAGTGTGAGCGCTGTGTGAGGAGGGTTAGGTAAGTGTGAGCGCTGCGCGAGGAGGGTTAGGTAAGTGTGAGCGCTGTGTGTGAGGGGGTTAGGTAAGTGTGAGCGCTGTGTGTGAGGGGGTTAGGTAAGTGTGAGCGCTGTGTTAGGTAAGTGTGAGCGCTGTGTGAGGAGGGTTAGGTAAGTGTGAGTGCTGTGTGAGGGGGGTTAGGTAAGTGTGAGTGCTGTGTGAGGGGGGTTAGGTAAGTGTGAGTGCTGCGTGAGGGGGGTTAGGTAAGTGTGAGCGCTGCGCGAGGGGGGTTAGGTAAGTGTGAGCGCTGTGTGAGGCGGGTTAGGTAAGTGTGAGCGCTGTGTGAGGGGGTTAGGTAAGTGGGAGCGCTGTGTGAGGGGGGGTTAGGTAAGTGTGAGCGCTGTGTGAGTGGGGTTAGGTAAGTGGAGCGCTGTGTGAGTGGGGTTAGGTAAGTGGGAGCGCTGTGTGAGGGGGTTAGGTAAGTGTGAGCGCTGTGTGAGGAGGGTTAGGTAAGTGTGAGCGCTGTGTTAGGTAAGTGTGAGCGCTGTGTGAGGTGGGTTAGGTAAGTGTGAGTGCTGTGTGAGGGGGGTTAGGTAAGTGTGAGTGCTGTGTGAGGGGGGTTAGGTAAGTGTGAGTGCTGCGTGAGGGGGGTTAGGTAAGTGTGAGCGCTGCGCGAGGGGGGTTAGGTAAGTGTGAGCGCTGTGTGAGGCGGGTTAGGTAAGTGTGAGCGCTGTGTGAGGGGGTTAGGTAAGTGGGAGCGCTGTGTGAGGGGGGTTAGGTAAGTGTGAGCGCTGTGTGAGGGGGGTTAGGTAAGTGGAGCGCTGTGTGAGGGGGGTTAGGTAAGTGTGAGCGCTGTGTGAGGGGGTTAGGTAAGTGTGAGCGCTGTGTGAGGGGGGTTAGGTAAGTGTGAGCGCTGTGTGAGGGGGTTAGGTAAGTGTGAGCGCTGTGTGAGGAGGGTTAGGTAAGTGTGAGCGCTGCGCGAGGGGGGTTAGGTAAGTGGGAGCGCTGTGTGAGGGGGTTAGGTAAGTGTGAGCGCTGTGTGAGGAGGGTTAGGTAAGTGTGAGCGCTGCGCGAGGAGGGTTAGGTAAGTGTGAGCGCTGCGTGAGGCGGGTTAGGTAAGTGTGAGCGCTGTGTGAGGGGGTTAGGTAAGTGTGAGCGCTGTGTGAGGGGGGTTAGGTAAGTGTGAGTGCTGTGTGAGGGGGGTTAGGTAAGTGTGAGTGCTCCGCGATTAGGGTTAGGTAAGTGTGAGCGCTGCGTGAGGGGGGTTAGGTAAGTGTGAGCGCTGCACGAGGGGGGTTTGGTAAGTTTGAGCGATGGGGGTTTGGTAAGTGTGAGCGATGGGGGTTTGGTAAGTGTGAGCGATGGGGGTTTGGTAAGTGTGAGCGATGGGGGTTTGGTAAGTGTGAGCGATGGGGGTTTGGTAAGTGTGAGCGATGGGGGTTTGGTAAGTGTGAGCGATGGGGGTTTGGTAAGTGTGAGCGATGGGGGTTTGGTAAGTGTGAGCGATGGGGGTTTGGTAAGTGTGAGCGATGGGGGTTTGGTAAGTGTGAGCGATGGGGGTTTGGTAAGTGTGAGCGATGGGGGTTTGGTAAGTGTGAGCGATGGGGGTTTGGTAAGTGTGAGCGATGGGGTTTGGTAAGTGTGAGCGATGGGGGTTTGGTAAGTGTGAGCGATGGGGGTTTGGTAAGTGTGAGCGACGGGGGTTTGGTAAGTGTGAGCGACGGGGGTTTGGTAAGTGTGAGCGACGGGGGTTTGGTAAGTGTGAGCGATGGGGGTTTGGGGTTTGGTAAGTGTGAGCGATGGGGGTTTGGTAAGTGTGAGCGATGGGGGTTTGGTAAGTGTGAGCGATGGGGGTTTGGTAAGTGTGAGCGATGGGGGTTTGGTAAGTGTGAGCGATGGGGGTTTGGTAAGTGTGAGCGATGGGGGTTTGGTAAGTGTGAGCGATGGGGGTTTGGTAAGTGTGAGCGATGGGGGTTTGGTAAGTGTGAGCGACGGGGGTTTGGTAAGTGTGAGCGACGGGGGTTTGGTAAGTGTGAGCGACGGGGGTTTGGGGTTTGGTAAGTGTGAGCGATGGGGGTTTGGTAAGTGTGAGCGATGGGGGTTTGGTAAGTGTGAGCGATGGGGGTTTGGTAAGTGTGAGCGATGGGGGTTTGGTAAGTGTGAGCGATGGGGGTTTGGTAAGTGTGAGCGATGGGGGTTTGGTAAGTGTGAGCGATGGGGGTTTGGTAAGTGTGAGCGATGGGGGTTTGGTAAGTGTGAGCGATGGGGGTTTGGTAAGTGTGAGCGATGGGGGTTTGGTAAGTGTGAGCGATGGGGGTTTGGTAAGTGTGAGCGATGGGGGTTTGGTAAGTGTGAGCGATGGGGGTTTGGTAAGTGTGAGCGATGGGGGTTTGGTAAGTGTGAGCGATGGGGGTTTGGTAAGTGTGAGCGATGGGGGTTTGGTAAGTGTGAGCGATGGGGGTTTGGTAAGTGTGAGCGATGGGGGTTTGGTAAGTGTGAGCGATGGGGGTTTGGTAAGTGTGAGCGATGGGGGTTTGGTAAGTGTGAGCGATGGGGGTTTGGTAAGTGTGAGCGATGGGGGTTTGGTAAGTGTGAGCGATGGGGGTTTGGTAAGTGTGAGCGATGGGGGTTTGGTAAGTGTGAGCGATGGGGGTTTGGTAAGTGTGAGCGATGGGGGTTTGGTAAGTGTGAGCGATGGGGGTTTGGTAAGTGTGAGCGATGGGGGTTTGGTAAGTGTGAGCGATGGGGGTTTGGTAAGTGTGAGCGATGGGGGTTTGGTAAGTGTGAGCGATGGGGGTTTGGTAAGTGTGAGCGATGGGGGTTTGGTAAGTGTGAGCGATGGGGGTTTGGTAAGTGTGAGCGATGGGGGTTTGGTAAGTGTGAGCGATGGGGGTTTGGTAAGTGTGAGCGATGGGGGTTTGGTAAGTGTGAGCGATGGGGGTTTGGTAAGTGTGAGCGATGGGGGTTTGGTAAGTGTGAGCGATGGGGGTTTGGTAAGTGTGAGCGATGGGGGTTTGGTAAGTGTGAGCGATGGGGGTTTGGTAAGTGTGAGCGATGGGGGTTTGGTAAGTGTGAGCGATGGGGGTTTGGTAAGTGTGAGCGATGGGGGTTTGGTAAGTGTGAGCGATGGGGGTTTGGTAAGTGTGAGCGATGGGGGTTTGGTAAGTGTGAGCGATGGGGGTTTGGTAAGTGTGAGCGATGGGGGTTTGGTAAGTGTGAGCGATGGGGGTTTGGTAAGTGTGAGCGATGGGGGTTTGGTAAGTGTGAGCGATGGGGGTTTGGTAAGTGTGAGCGATGGGGGTTTGGTAAGTGTGAGCGATGGGGGTTTGGTAAGTGTGAGCGATGGGGGTTTGGTAAGTGTGAGCGATGGGGGTTTGGTAAGTGTGAGCGATGGGGGTTTGGTAAGTGTGAGCGATGGGGGTTTGGTAAGTGTGAGCGATGGGGGTTTGGTAAGTGTGAGCGATGGGGGTTTGGTAAGTGTGAGCGATGGGGGTTTGGTAAGTGTGAGCGATGGGGGTTTGGTAAGTGTGAGCGATGGGGGTTTGGTAAGTGTGAGCGATGGGGGTTTGGTAAGTGTGAGCGATGGGGGTTTGGTAAGTGTGAGCGATGGGGGTTTGGTAAGTGTGAGCGATGGGGGTTTGGTAAGTGTGAGCGATGGGGGTTTGGTAAGTGTGAGCGATGGGGGTTTGGTAAGTGTGAGCGATGGGGGTTTGGTAAGTGTGAGCGATGGGGGTTTGGTAAGTGTGAGCGATGGGGGTTTGGTAAGTGTGAGCGATGGGGGTTTGGTAAGTGTGAGCGATGGGGGTTTGGTAAGTGTGAGCGATGGGGGTTTGGTAAGTGTGAGCGATGGGGGTTTGGTAAGTGTGAGCGATGGGGGTTTGGTAAGTGTGAGCGATGGGGGTTTGGTAAGTGTGAGCGATGGGGGTTTGGTAAGTGTGAGCGATGGGGGTTTGGTAAGTGTGAGCGATGGGGGTTTGGTAAGTGTGAGCGATGGGGGTTTGGTAAGTGTGAGCGATGGGGGTTTGGTAAGTGTGAGCGATGGGGGTTTGGTAAGTGTGAGCGATGGGGGTTTGGTAAGTGTGAGCGATGGGGGTTTGGTAAGTGTGAGCGATGGGGGTTTGGTAAGTGTGAGCGATGGGGGTTTGGTAAGTGTGAGCGATGGGGGTTTGGTAAGTGTGAGCGATGGGGGTTTGGTAAGTGTGAGCGATGGGGGTTTGGTAAGTGTGAGCGATGGGGGTTTGGTAAGTGTGAGCGATGGGGGTTTGGTAAGTGTGAGCGATGGGGGTTTGGTAAGTGTGAGCGATGGGGGTTTGGTAAGTGTGAGCGATGGGGGTTTGGTAAGTGTGAGCGATGGGGGTTTGGTAAGTGTGAGCGATGGGGGTTTGGTAAGTGTGAGCGATGGGGGTTTGGTAAGTGTGAGCGATGGGGGTTTGGTAAGTGTGAGCGATGGGGGTTTGGTAAGTGTGAGCGATGGGGGTTTGGTAAGTGTGAGCGATGGGGGTTTGGTAAGTGTGAGCGATGGGGGTTTGGTAAGTGTGAGCGATGGGGGTTTGGTAAGTGTGAGCGATGGGGGTTTGGTAAGTGTGAGCGATGGGGGTTTGGTAAGTGTGAGCGATGGGGGTTAGGTAAGTGTGAGCGATGGGGGTTAGGTAAGTGTGAGCGATGGGGGTTAGGTAAGTGTGAGCGATGGGGGTTAGGTAAGTGTGAGCGATGGGGGTTAGATTTGTGTGAGCGCTGTGTAAGGAGGGTTAGGTAAGTGTGAGCGGGGTTAGGTAAGTGTGAGCACTGTGCAAGTGGGGTTAGATTAGTGTGAGCGCCGTGCGAAGAGGGGCACTCTTAATCCCGACTGGATGACGGAAAATTCGTACAAGCCGCTCGGGGTGATGAATGATGAAGGCCGACTTCTCCCGCGTCTCCTGGGTTCATGGGACCTGCCAGTACCCACGGCTCTGCTTTATGGTTGTCGGATACCTTGCTCGTCTTACAGCTCACCATCCCAGGCATTGGATAGGCACTTGACACGGTCTGGGCATTTAACTGCCGGTAGTCCATGAGAACTGGGTGGTTCTGTCCCTTTGGTGACAAGGACCACTGGCGAGGCCCAGGGACTCTGTCACAGGAGACCAGGCATTTACACCTTTCTACCGGGATCATTCGTTGAGCAAAAGGGGTAAAGTGAAATAATGTAAATGTATTCACATGAAAAGGCAGACACACAATGATACACAAACTACATAAGAATAGACACACTTTCTTGGGAACTGGGGTAAAAAAAAGTAGACTTTCCTAGCTGTATTAGCCGAAGAATAAGGGATGCTCCCTTGGCAATGCTCACTGCGAGTAGCCACGTTAAACACAGGTATTGTAGCCTTTAGAGTTTTGTATTCATTCCAGAAGAAGACGGCATAATCAGTCTAGACCTCCATTATCATAAGTCAATGATGTCACAGATTGTGTCTGGTGTAACCGTTCCTGATAGACTTCCACTAGCCTTATAGGTGCATCTTATGTGGTTGTCAATGGTTAAGGTTAGTATACGAACAGTGTGACCGTTGGAGTAGCTGAATAATAAAAGTTACTCACTGATGTGCTGGAGATATGTGTGCTGTCGGCGTGCTCCTACCGAGGAGCTTGAACAGCATGCAGGAAATCGTAAGTGGCGGTGCAGCTGCCTTTCCAAAGAACTTGTGACCAGAATTGCAGTAATTTAAGTACAAAAATGTATTGGCACATAGAGAGGCAGCAAAAAAGTCCTCTTACGCGTTTCGCATGGTAACCCACGCTTTATCAAGTACTCTTTCCTGCATACTTTCCTAGCTGTATGACGCTCTCTCAACAAGAGTTTTTCTTTGACCCAGACTTAGCCCGAAATGTCCTGGAACTCAAATTGGCATGAAGTTCCAGGGGCCACCGTTTCTTTCTCTTTTGAGAACTTGAACTCATTCTTGACCGGGTTAGTACTAATCTCCTGAAACCAGCTTGCAATCCCAGCTGTGACCGCTACGTCCTCTTCTCCGAACTTGGCCGCCAAAAGTCAGGACTTAGAAACTTTTCCGCCGCTGATTTTCCGTTTCTAAAACTTGGCCGCAAAAAGTGGGACTTAGAATATTTTCCAGGAAGACTTTTCTGAAGCCGGTGCTCTGCAATTCGCGCAAGAGCACTTTTAAAGCCTGCCCGCAGTTCTGGCGCTGAGAATCTCTACGTTCATTGGCTTAGGGGTTTCTGATAGTATTTAGAAGTTCATTCACAAAATACTACAGCCAATGCGAGCGTGGGAACTTTCTTCACAGCCAATCAGAGCGAAGCCGGGTAAGCGGGGAACCTGAATCTGCCAAGGGACATGCGCAAGTTTGCCACCTCCGTCCCTTGTTATTCAGATGCCACCCGCTGGGTCAGGCTCCTCCAAGTCTGCTGGGGCAAATTTTATTCCGGGCAACTTCCATTCATCACAGGGCGTGGGTACTTGAGCCCTGCCACCCAAATGGTCTTTACACCCTTGGCATCCTCTGGTGGCTTTCATCTCTGATGTTTCAGCAGACTCACTGGCACCAGCTTGGTGCCCTGGTAGCCTGCCCGAACATCGGTTCCGAAAGTCCCAGCTCATATATAGTGCACAACAGTACATACTATATTCAACACAATGTTGTAGGGTTGGAGTGCCCATGAACCCCAATACAGGTTCTGGGCTACCTGGACATTAACTGGGTATCCCCCTTAACCTAGGGACCCCTTTTGGTTACGGGGACACTTTGCATCCATATGCCCCATTTACCTTTCTCGGCTGTGCTGAAGCAGGAAACCCTAGCAGTGAGTAGTGGAAGCGTTTCCATGGGGATATATTGCCGGGACAATGTGCCTACATGTATCCGGGAATCACGCATGATTCTCAGGTTCATTTTTAGGGATACCGACAACTCCAGACCCCAACTACCTAGGCACATTCTGACAACAATTCCTCCGCAAAACCCCCCTTGAAACTCATGCCCTGCTCGCTGGCATCCCTACAAAGGCAAAAACACACAAATGATTTATTGTCGCGCATTTACACAGTATGCATGTAAAACGGTTGGGCTCAAGAGCTGACACTTTTGAACCCCAATACATGGATCAGAAGTTGCCAAACGTGCTTGAACCTTTATTAAGAGCTTGGTTACCCCCTCACCGTCACACTCTGTGACCTGGATATCACCCCAATCTCCAACATTTTGACAATCCCCTTCTCCATGCTCCGCTTCAACTCCACGCTCCGCTTGGACTCCACAGACACTCGGTACACTGACTTACGGAGGGGCTTCTGATCACCAGTGTTGACCAGATGATCAATTAGATGAGTCCGTCCCGGCTTGTATTGAACCGATTCCCATATCTTCCTAACGACTCTCGCTCCTGCTTCTTTTGGGAAGCCATGAGCTGGGACCCAATCCTCACATCCTCTACAGAGCCTCCCTGCCTGGCCTCCCCTAGGAGATCGGGCAGAGCTCTGCTCACCGTGTCTCCCGATGGTGGGCTACACATCACCATTGGCCCACTCGCATGGTATACTTTAAGCATGTTGATGTGGTAGCTCCGTTGTCTACGTAACTTCTGATCCAGAGCTACTACGTAATTTGACTCATTCACATGCCGGATTACTGGGTACGGGCCAGACCAGGCAGCCAGGAGTTTGTTCTGGCAAGTCGGCTTTAGAACAACCACCTGCTGCCCTGGAATTAACACTCTACTGAGAGCATTTCTATCATACCAGTGCTTCTGCCTTGTCCGAGCTCCCTTGAGGTTAGCCTGCGCTAATCCCATCAGATCGGCTAACCGATCTCTGAGCTCTACCATACTGGAAAATCTTGCATCCATTGTGGTGGTCTCCCTCATCGATCCCTCCCGGTGCTAGAAGCTCGAAGAGTGAGATGCCGGTAGAATCCTGCGGCACCTCCCTGTATGCGAACAGTATGTGCTGCAGGTATGCTTACCAGTCCCCTCCTTCGGCCGACAACAAATGCCTGAAGCATTTTTTTCAGGGTGCCATTTAACCACTCACACAGTCTGTTGGTCTGAGGATGATAGGAAGTCTTGTGGAGAGGGGTCACCATGCATGCAGCCCAGGACTTTGGAGCAGCGCACTCATGAACTGCACTCCCTGGTCAGTCAGGATCTCACTAGGGAAACCTGCCCTAGTAAAAAAAATATTTGAGCGCCTCGGCCACCTTCCGGGTGTCCATGGTGGAAACAGCTACCGCCTCCAGTGACCTGGTCGCAAAGTCCACGACTGTTAACATATACCTTTTCCCCGACCTACTGGGAATCATCAGGGGTCCGATGATGTCTACCGCCAACCGCTGTAAGGGTTCCCCGAAAACCGGTAGCAGGCTCAGGAGGGCCTTCGCCCGATCGCCTTACCTCCCCACTCGCTGGCAAGTATCACAGGTGTGGCAGAACGCTGATGCCTCCCGCGACACCCCAGACAAGTAGAATTCGGGTTAGCCTGGCTCTCGTACGGGTAACCCAATAATGCCCCGTTAGCGGGAACGCATGCGCTAAGTGCAGCAACGTTGCCCGTACATGCAAGGTACTACCAACTGACCTGACCTGACCTTTGGCTGTCCATGGTTTGTCTGGAGCTGCCGGGACGTTTTCCCGGTATAAAGGTCCACGGCGCCACCCGGATCTGCTCGGATCCGGACTCGGATGGTTCAGCAGCTCGCTGCCTCATGCCTTCCAATCTCGGGTGGGTCCGCACGGCATCCTGGAATGTCTGACTGCTCTGGCCCTGTGACCCTAGTTACAGTCAGGGATATCAGTCAGAGTCAAGGCGGACTCTGCTCGTCTTACCCGGGCAACCTCCTCCAGAACGTCCATGAATGGAGGCTCCAATGTCCGGGGAGCGATGGGTTCTGGATTAGGACCCTGAACAATGACTAATGATGGGTCGGTATTCCGGCAACTGGCTCAGCCACCGTGGCCACAGCTATGGCATCGTCCTCCTCGTAGCTGCATCGGAGTCAACCCAAGTCATTGCCCAACAGTAAAGCATCATCTATGCCGGGCAAAATGCCAACATCACAGATGCCTTGGCCCGCGCTCCATTCCGCGAACACATAGGTTACTTGGTGGGATTTACTGCCCCCTCCGCCAGTCACCCTCATCCCCTCCCTGGGTTAAAGGTACTCTGGCCTGACCATATCAGGCTGAACCAGAGTAACAGCAGCGCCGGAATCGAGCATTGCAGCAGTCATCCGGTCTCTAATGGTCACCGGTTAGAGTTGCTTGATGTCACGGGAGAGCAGGTTATTTACACCTTTTTACCAGGATCAGCCATTGAGCAAAACAAGGTAGAGAAATAAATTGTAGTTTATTCGGCTGACATCCCAATACACACAAGGAGATGTGTCTCGTATAGGCCGGACCGACCCCCGGGTGGAAGGAGGAGTCTCCCTTATAGGCCGGACCGACCTGCAGGTGGAAGGAGGAGTCTCCCTTATAGGCCGGGCCGTCCTGCAGGTGGAAGGAGGAGTCTCCCGTATATAGGCCGGGCCGTCCTGCAGGTGGAAGGAAGAGTCTCCCGTATATAGGCCGGGCCGACCTCTGGGTGGAATGAGGAGTCTCCCATATAGGCCGCACCGACTTGCAGGTGGAAGGAGATGTGTCTCTTATAGGCCGGGCCAACCTGCAGGTGGAAGGAGATGTGTCTCTTATAGGCCGGGCCAACCTGCAGGTGGAAGGAGTCTCCCTTATAGGCCGGGCCGACCTGCATGTGGAAGGAGGAGTCTCCCTCCATAGGCCGGGCCGACCTGCATGTGGAAGGAGGAGTCTCCCTTATAGGCCGGGCCGTCCTGCAGGTGGAAGGAGTCTCCCTTATAGGCCGGGCTGATGAGGGAGACCGAGGATTCTTCTGTCTTTACAAACAGCTGGAGGAAGGAGAATAACCCCAAGGTGCCCACAGCAAATACGCCTGGAAAAGAATTTTACATATTCCGTATATCACCATATTACAGACCTGTAATGAACTAATATTTCAATACTGTGAAATGTCTCACTGTGTGTAAATAAACAGTCTCTCCTCTTGGTAGGATGTCTCAGTTTGAGTGTGTATAAGCGCTCTCTCCTCTTGGTATAATGTTTCACTGTGTGTATAAGCGCTCTCTCCTCTTGGTAGGATGTCTCACTGTGTGTGTATAAGCGGTCTCTCCTCTTGGTAGAATGTCTCACTGTGTGTATAAGCGCTCTCTCCTCTTGGTAGAATGCCTCACTGTGTGTATAAGCACTCTCTCCTCTTGGTAGAATGTCTCACTGTGTGTATAAGCACTCTCTCCTCTTGGTAGAATGTCTCACTGTGTGTATAAGCGCTCTCTCCTCTTGGTAGGATGTCTCCCTGTGTGTATAAGCGTTCTCTCCTCTTGGTAGAATGTCTCACTGTGTGTGTATAAGCACTCTCTTCTCTTGGTAGAATGTCTCACTGTGTATAAGCGTTCTCTCCTCTTGGTAGAATGTCTCACTGTGTGTATAAGCGTTCTCTCCTCTTGGTAGAATGTCACTGTGTGTATAAGCACTCTCTCCTCTTGGTAGAATGTCTCACTGTGTGTATAAGCGTTCTCTCCTCTAGGTAGAATGTCTCACTGTGTGTATAAGCGTTCTCTCCTCTTGGTAGAATGTCTCACTGTGTGTATAAGCGCTCTCTCCTCTTGGTAGAATGTCTCACTGTGTGTATAAGCACTCTCTCCTCTAGGTAGAATGTCTCACTGTGTGTATAAGCGTTCTCTCCTCTTGGTAGAATGTCTCACTGTGTGTATAAGCGCTCTCTCCTCTTGGTAGAATGTCTCACTGTGTGTATAAGCGGTCTCTCCTCTTTGTAGGATGTATTGCTGTGTGTATAAGCGCTCTCTCCTCTTGGTAGAATGTCTCACTGTGTGTATAAGCACTCTCTCCTCTTGGTAGAATGTCTCACTGTGTGTATAAGCACTCTCTCCTCTTGGTAGAATGTCTCACTGTGTGTATAAGTACTCTCTCCTCTAGGTAGAATGTCTCACTGTGTGTATAAGCGTTCTCTCCTCTTGGTAGAATGTCTCACTGTGTGTATAAGCGCTCTCTCCTCTTGGTAGAATGTCTCACTGTGTGTATAAGCGGTCTCTCCTCTTTGTAGGATGTATAGCTGTGTGTATAAGCACTCTCTCCTCTTGGTAGAATGTCTCACTGTGTGTATAAGCGTTCTCTCCTCTTGGTAGAATGTCTCACTGTGTGTATAAGCGCTCTCTCCTCTAGGTAGAATGTCTCACTGTGTGTATAAGCGTTCTCTCCTCTTGGTAGAATGTCTCACTGTGTGTGTATAAGCGCTCTCTCCTCTAGGTAGAATGTCTCACTGTGTGTATAAGCGCTCTCTCCTCTTGGTAGGATGTCTCACTG
>NW_027456718.1:245000-272583 GCF_040206685.1 Ascaphus truei | reverse complement strand
TCTCTCTCTCCGTCGCGCCCTCCTTCCTCACACTCGCCTTGTCCCTCTCTCTCTCTCCGTCCCTCGCCCCCCTTTTCTCTCTCCGTCGCGCCCTCCCTCCTCACACTCGCCTTGTCTCTCTCTCCGTCCCTCGCCCCCTTCTCTCTCTCCGTCGCGCCCTCCTTCCTCACACTCGCCTTGTCCCTCTCTCTCTCTCCGTCCCTCGCCCCCCTTTTCTCTCTCCGTCGCGCCCTCCTTCCTCACACTCGCCTTGTCCCTCTCTCCGTCCCTCGCCCCCCTTCTCTCTCTCCGCCGCGCCCTTCCTCACACTCGCCTTGTCCCTCTCTCCGTCCCTTGCCCCCCTTCTCTCTCTCCGTCCCTCGCCCCCCTTCTCTCTCTCCGTCCCTCGCCCCCTTCTCTCTCTCCGTCCCTCGCCCCCTTCTCTCTCTCCGTCGCGCCCTCCTTCCTCACACTTGCCTTGTCCCTCTCTCCGTCCCTTGCCCCCCTTCTCTCTCTCCGTCCCTCGCCCCCCTTCTCTCTCTCCGTCGCGCCCTCCTTCCTCACACTCGCCTTGTCTCTCTCTCCGTCCCTCGCCCCCTTTTCTCTCTCCGTCGCGCCCTCCTTCCTCACACTCGCCTTGTCCCTCTCTCCGTCCTCGCCCCCCTTCTCTCTCTCCGTCCCTCGCCCCCCTTCTCTCTCTCCGTCCCTCGCTCCCTTCTCTCTCTCTCTCTCGCCCCCCTTCTCTCTCTCTCTCTCCCCCCTTCTCTCTCTCTCTCTCGCCCCCCTTCTCTCTCTCTCTCTCGCCCCCCTTCTCTCCTCTCTCTCTCGCCCCCCCTTCTCTCTCTCTCTCGCCCCCCCTTCTCTCTTCCTCTCGCCCCCCTTCTCTCTCTCTCTCTCGCCCCCCTTCTCTCTCTCTCGCGCCCCTTCTCTCTCGCCCCCCTTCTCTCTCTCTCTCGCCCCCCTTCTCTCTCTCTCTCGCCCCCCTTCTCTCGCTCTCTCTCTCGCCCCCCTTCTCTCTCTCTCGCCCCCCTTCTCTCTCTCTCTCTCGCCCCCCTTCTCTCTCTCTCTCTCTCGCCCCCCTTCTCTCTCTCTCTCTCTCGCCCCCCTTCTCTCTCTCTCTCTCTCGCCCCCCTTCTCTCTCTCGCCCCCCTTCTCTCTCTCGCCCCCCTTCTCTCTCGCCCCCCTTCTCTCTCTCTCTCCGTCCCTCGCCCCCCTTCTCTCTCTCCGTCGCGCCCTTCCTCACACTCGCCTTGTCCCTCTCTCTCTCTCCGTCCCTCGCCCCCCTTCTCTCTCTCCGTCGCGCCCTCCTTCCTCACACTTACCTTGTCCCTCTCTCTCTCCGTCCCTCGCTCCCTTCTCTCTCTCCGTCGCGCCCTCCTTCCTCACACTCGCCTTGTCCCTCTCTCTCTCTCTCGCCCCCCTTCTCTCTCTCTCGCCCCCCCTTCTCTCTCTCTCTCTCGCCCCCCTTCTCTCTCTCTCTCGCCCCCCTTCTCTCTCTCTCTCGCCCCCCTTCTCTCTCTCTCTCGCCCCCCTTCTCTCTCTCTCTCGCCCCCCTTCTCTCTCTCTCTCGCCCCCCTTCTCTCTCTCTCTCGCCCCCCTTCTCTCTCTCTCCGTCCCTCGCCCCCCTTCTCTCTCTCTCTCTCGCCCCCCTTCTCTCTCTCTCTCTCTCTCGCCCCCCTTCTCTCTCTCTCTCGCCCCCTTCTCTCTCTCTCGCCCCCCCTCCCTCTATCTCGCCCCCCTCCCTCTCTCTCGCCCCCCTTCTCTCTCTCTCGCCCCCTCTCTCTCTCTCGCCCCCTCTCTCTCTCTCGCCCCCCCCTCTCTCTCTCTCGCCCTCTTCTCTCTCTCTCGCCCTCATCTCTCTCTCTCGCCCCCTTCTCTCTCTCTCTCGCCCCCTTCTCTCTCTCTCTCGCCCCCTTCTCTCTCTCTCTCGCCCCCCTTCCCTCTCTCTCTCTCGCCCCCCTTCTCTCTCTCTCTCTCTCGCCCCCTCCTCTCTCTCTCTCTCCCCCCCTCTCTCTCTCGCCCTCTTCTCTCTCTCTCGCCCTCTTCTCTCTCTCGCCCCCTTCTCTCTCTCTCTCACCCCCCCTCTCTCTCTCTCGCCCTCCTCTCTCTCTCGCCCCCTTCTCTCTCTCTCTCTCTCGCCCCTTCTCTCTCTCTCTCTCTCGCCCCCTTCTCTCTCTCTCCCCCCTTCCCTCTCTCTCTCTCGCCCCCCTTCTCTCTCTCTCGCCCCCCCTCTCTCTCTCTCGCCCTCTTCTCTTTCTCTCGCCCCCTTCTCTCTCTCTCTCGCCCCCTTCTCTCTCTCTCTCGCCCCCCTTCTCTCTCTCTCTCTCGCCCCCCTTCTCTCTTTCTCTCGCCCCCTTCTCTCTCTCTCTCGCCCCCCTTCTCTCTCTCTCGCCCCCCTTCTCTCTCTCTCGCCCCCCTTCTCTCTCTCTCTCTCGCCCCCCTTCTCTCTCTCTCTCTCGCCCCCCTTCTCTCTCTCTCGCCCCCCTTCTCTCTCTCTCGCCCCCCTCTCTCTCTCTCTCGCCCTCTTCTCTCTCTCTCGCCCCCTTCTCTCTCTCTCGCCCCCTTCTCTCTTTCTCTCGCCCCCTTCTCTCTCTCTCTCGCCCCCCTTCTCTCTCTCTCGCCCCCCTTCTCTCTCTCTCTCTCTCGCCCCCCTTCTCTCTCTCTCTCTCGCCCCCCTTCTCTCTCTCTCTCTCGCCCCCCTTCTCTCTCTCTCTCTCGCCCCCCTTCTCTCTCTCTCTCTCGCCCCCCTTCTCTCTCTCTCTCGCCCCCCTTCCCTCTCTCTCTCTCGCCCCCCTTCCCTCTCTCTCTCTCGCCCCCCTTATCTCTCTCTCTCGCCCCCCTTCTCTCTCTCGCCCCCCTTCTCTCTCTCTCTCTCGCCCCCCTTCTCTCTCTCTCTCTCGCCCCCCTTCTCTCCTCTCTCTCTCGCCCCCCCTTCTCTCTCTCTCTCGCCCCCCTTCTCTCTCTCTCGCCCCCCTTCTCTCTTCCTCTCGCCCCCCTTCTCTCTCTCTCTTTTGCCCCCCTTCTCTCTCTCTCTCGCCCCCCTTCTCTCTCTCTCTCGCCCCCCTTCTCTCTCTCGCCCCCCTTCTCTCTCTCTCTCTCTCTCTCTCGCCCCCCTTCTCTCTCTCTCGCCCCCCTTCTCTCTCTCTCTCGCCCCCCTTCTCTCTCTCTCTCGCCCCCCTTCTCTCTCTCTCTCGCCCCCCTTCTCTCTCTCTCTCCGTCCCTCGCCCCCTTCTCTCTCTCCGTCGCGCCCTTCCTCACACTCGCCTTGTCCCTCTCTCTCCGTCCCTCGCCCCCCTTCTCTCTCTCCGTCGCGCCCTCCTTCCTCACACTTACCTTGTCCCTCTCTCTCTCCGTCCCTCGCTCCCTTCTCTCTCTCTCTCTCGCCCCCCTTCTCTCTCTCTCTCTCCCCCCTTCTCTCTCTCTCTCTCGCCCCCCTTCTCTCTCTCTCTCTCGCCCCCCTTCTCTCCTCTCTCTCTCGCCCCCCCTTCTCTCTCTCTCTCGCCCCCCCTTCTCTCTTCCTCTCGCCCCCCTTCTCTCTCTCTCTCTCGCCCCCCTTCTCTCTCTCTCGCGCCCCTTCTCTCTCGCCCCCCTTCTCTCTCTCTCGCCCCCTTCTCTCTCTCTCTCGCCCCCCTTCTCTCGCTCTCTCTCTCTCTCGCCCCCCTTCTCTCTCTCTCGCCCCCCTTCTCTCTCTCTCTCTCGCCCCCCTTCTCTCTCTCTCTCTCTCGCCCCCCTTCTCTCTCTCTCTCTCTCGCCCCCCTTCTCTCTCTCTCTCTCTCGCCCCCCTTCTCTCTCTCGCCCCCCTTCTCTCTCTCGCCCCCCTTCTCTCTCGCCCCCCTTCTCTCTCGCCCCCCTTCTCTCTCGCCCCCCTTCTCTCTCTCTCTCCGTCCCTCGCCCCCCTTCTCTCTCTCCGTCGCGCCCTTCCTCACACTCGCCTTGTCCCTCTCTCTCTCTCCGTCCCTCGCCCCCCTTCTCTCTCTCCGTCGCGCCCTCCTTCCTCACACTTACCTTGTCCCTCTCTCTCTCCGTCCCTCGCTCCCTTCTCTCTCTCCGTCGCGCCCTCCTTCCTCACACTCGCCTTGTCCCTCTCTCTCTCTCTCGCCCCCCTTCTCTCTCTCTCGCCCCCCTTCTCTCTCTCTCTCTCGCCCCCCCTTCTCTCTCTCTCTCTCTCGCCCCCCTTCTCTCTCTCTCTCCGTCCCTCGCCCCCCCTTCTCTCTCTCCGTCGCGCCCTTCCTCCTCACACTCGCCTTGTCCCTCTCTCTCCGTCTCTCGCCCCCCTTCTCTCTCTCCGTCGCGCCCTTCCTCCTCACACTCGCCTTGTCCCTCTCTCTCCGTCCCTCGCCCCCTTCTCTCTCTCCGTCGCGCCCCTCCTTCCTCACACTCGCCTTGTCCCTCTCTCTCTCCGTCCCTCGCCCCCCTTCTCTCTCTCCGTCGCGCCCTCCCTCCTCACACTCGCCTTGTCCCTCTCTCTCTCCGTCCCTCGTCCCCCTTCTCTCTCTCCGTCGCGCCCTCCTTCCTCACACTCGCCTTGTCCCTCTCTCTCTCCGTCCCTCGCCCCCCTTCTCTCTCTCCGTCGCGCCCTCCTTCCTCACACTCGCCTTGTCCCTCTCTCTCTCTCCGTCCCTCGCCCCCCTTTTCTCTCTCCGTCGCGCCCTCCCTCCTCACACTCGCCTTGTCCCTCTCTCTCCGTCCCTCGCCCCCCTTCTCTCTCTCCGTCGCGCCCTCCTTCCTCACACTCGCCTTGTCCCTCTCTCTCTCTCCGTCCCTCGCCCCCCTTTTCTCTCTCCGTCGCGCCCTCCTTCCTCACACTCGCCTTGTCTCTCTCTCTCCGTCCCTCGCCCCCTTCTCTCTCTCCGTCACACCCTCCTTCCTCACACTCGCCTTGTCCCTCTCTCTCTCTCCGTCCCTCGCCCCCCTTCTCTCTCTCCGTCCCTCGCCCCCTTCTCTCTCTCCGTCGCGCCCTCCTTCCTCACACTCGCCTTGTCCCTCTCTCCGTCCCTCGCCCCCTTCTCTCTCTCCGTCGCGCCCTCCTTCCTCACACTCGCCTTGTCCCTCTCTCCATCCCTCGCCCCCCTTCTCTCTCTCCGTCCCTCGCCCCCCTTCTCTCTCTCCGTCCCTCGCTCCCTTCTCTCTCTCTCTCTCGCCCCCCTTCTCTCTCTCTCTCTCCCCCCTTCTCTCTCTCTCTCTCCCCCCTTCTCTCTCTCTCTCTCGCCCCCCTTCTCTCTCTCTCTCTCTCGCCCCCCTTCTCTCCTCTCTCTCTCGCCCCCCCTTCTCTCTCTCTCTCGCCCCCCCTTCTCTCTTCCTCTCGCCCCCCTTCTCTCTCTCTCTCTCGCCCCCCTTCTCTCTCTCTCGCGCCCCTTCTCTCTCGCCCCCCTTCTCTCTCTCTCTCGCCCCCCTTCTCTCTCTCTCTCGCCCCCCTTCTCTCGCTCTCTCTCTCTCTCGCCCCCCTTCTCTCTCTCTCTCTCGCCCCCCTTCTCTCTCTCTCTCTCGCCCCCCTTCTCTCTCTCTCTCTCTCGCCCCCCTTCTCTCTCTCTCTCTCTCGCCCCCCTTCTCTCTCTCTCTCTCTCGCCCCCCTTCTCTCTCTCGCCCCCCTTCTCTCTCTCGCCCCCCTTCTCTCTCGCCCCCCTTCTCTCTCGCCCCCCTTCTCTCTCTCTCTCCGTCCCTCGCCCCCCTTCTCTCTCTCCGTCGCGCCCTTCCTCACACTCGCCTTGTCCCTCTCTCTCTCTCCGTCCCTCGCCCCCCTTCTCTCTCTCCATCGCGCCCTCCTTCCTCACACTTACCTTGTCTCTCTCTCTCCGTCCCTCGCTCCCTTCTCTCTCTCCGTCGCGCCCTCCTTCCTCACACTCGCCTTGTCCCTCTCTCTCTCTCTCGCCCCCCTTCTTTCTCTCGCCCCCCTTCTCTCTCTCTCTCTCGCCCCCCTTCTCTCTCTCTCTCTCTCGCCCCCCTTCTCTCTCTCGCCCCCCTTCTCTCTCTCGCCCCCCTTCTCTCTCTCGCCCCCCTTCTCTCTCGCCCCCCTTCTCTCTCTCTCTCCGTCCCTCGCCCCCCTTCTCTCTCTCTCTCCGTCCCTCGCCCCCCTTCTCTCTCTCCGTCGCGCCCTTCCTCACACTCGCCTTGTCCCTCTCTCTCTCTCCGTCCCTCGCCCCCCTTCTCTCTCTCCGTCGCGCCCTCCTTCCTCACACTCGCCTTGTCCCTCTCTCTCTCTCCGTCCCTCGCTCCCTTCTCTCTCTCCGTCGCGCCCTCCTTCCTCACCCTCGCCTTGTCCCTCTCTCTCTCTCCGTCCCTCGCCCCCCTTTTCTCTCTCCGTCGCGCCCTCCCTCCTCACACTCGCCTTGTCTCTCTCTCCGTCCCTCGCCCCCTTCTCTCTCTCCGTCGCGCCCTCCTTCCTCACACTCGCCTTGTCCCTCTCTCTCTCTCCGTCCCTCGCCCCCCTTTTCTCTCTCCGTCGCGCCCTCCTTCCTCACACTCGCCTTGTCCCTCTCTCCGTCCCTCGCCCCCCTTCTCTCTCTCCGCCGCGCCCTTCCTCACACTCGCCTTGTCCCTCTCTCTCTCTCCGTCCCTCGCCCCCCTTCTCTCTCTCCGTCGCGCCCTCCTTCCTCACACTCGCCTTGTCCCTCTCTCTCTCTCCGTCCCTCGCTCCCTTCTCTCTCTCCGTCGCGCCCTCCTTCCTCACACTCGCCTTGTCCCTCTCTCTCTCTCCGTCCCTCGCCCCCCTTTTCTCTCTCCGTCGCGCCCTCCCTCCTCACACTCGCCTTGTCTCTCTCTCCGTCCCTCGCCCCCTTCTCTCTCTCCGTCGCGCCCCTCCTTCCTCACACTCGCCTTGTCCCTCTCTCTCTCTCCGTCCCTCGCCCCCCTTTTCTCTCTCCGTCGCGCCCTCCTTCCTCACACTCGCCTTGTCCCTCTCTCCGTCCCTCGCCCCCCTTCTCTCTCTCCGCCGCGCCCTTCCTCACACTCGCCTTGTCCCTCTCTCCGTCCCTTGCCCCCCTTCTCTCTCTCCGTCCCTCGCCCCCCTTCTCTCTCTCCGTCCCTCGCCCCCTTCTCTCTCTCCGTCCCTCGCCCCCTTCTCTCTCTCCGTCGCGCCCTCCTTCCTCACACTTGCCTTGTCCCTCTCTCCGTCCCTTGCCCCCCTTCTCTCTCTCCGTCCCTCGCCCCCCTTCTCTCTCTCCGTCGCGCCCTCCTTCCTCACACTCGCCTTGTCTCTCTCTCCGTCCCTCGCCCCCTTTTCTCTCTCCGTCGCGCCCTCCTTCCTCACACTCGCCTTGTCCCTCTCTCCGTCCCTCGCCCCCCTTCTCTCTCTCCGTCCCTCGCCCCCCTTCTCTCTCTCCGTCCCTCGCTCCCTTCTCTCTCTCTCTCTCGCCCCCCTTCTCTCTCTCTCTCTCCCCCTTCTCTCTCTCTCTCTCGCCCCCCTTCTCTCTCTCTCTCTCGCCCCCCTTCTCTCCTCTCTCTCTCGCCCCCCCTTCTCTCTCTCTCTCGCCCCCCCTTCTCTCTTCCTCTCGCCCCCCTTCTCTCTCTCTCTCTCGCCCCCCTTCTCTCTCTCTCGCGCCCCTTCTCTCTCGCCCCCCTTCTCTCTCTCTCTCGCCCCCCTTCTCTCTCTCTCTCGCCCCCCTTCTCTCGCTCTCTCTCTCGCCCCCCTTCTCTCTCTCTCGCCCCCCTTCTCTCTCTCTCTCTCGCCCCCCTTCTCTCTCTCTCTCTCTCGCCCCCCTTCTCTCTCTCTCTCTCTCGCCCCCCTTCTCTCTCTCTCTCTCTCGCCCCCCTTCTCTCTCTCGCCCCCCTTCTCTCTCTCGCCCCCCTTCTCTCTCGCCCCCCTTCTCTCTCTCTCTCCGTCCCTCGCCCCCCTTCTCTCTCTCCGTCGCGCCCTTCCTCACACTCGCCTTGTCCCTCTCTCTCTCTCCGTCCCTCGCCCCCCTTCTCTCTCTCCGTCGCGCCCTCCTTCCTCACACTTACCTTGTCCCTCTCTCTCTCCGTCCCTCGCTCCCTTCTCTCTCTCCGTCGCGCCCTTCCTCACACTCGCCTTGTCCCTCTCTCTCTCTCCGTCCCTCGCTCCCTTCTCTCTCTCCGTCGCGCCCTCCTTCCTCACACTCGCCTTGTCCCTCTCTCTCTCTCTCGCCCCCCTTCTCTCTCTCTCGCCCCCCTTCTCTCTCTCTCTCTCGCCCCCCTTCTCTCTCTCTCTCTCTCGCCCCCCTTCTCTCTCTCGCCCCCCTTCTCTCTCTCGCCCCCCTTCTCTCTCTCTCTCGCCCCCCTTCTCTCTCGCCCCCCTTCTCTCTCTCTCTCCGTCCCTCGCCCCCCTTCTCTCTCTCTCTCCGTCCTCGCCCCCCTTCTCTCTCTCCGTCGCGCCCTTCCTCACACTCGCCTTGTCCCTCTCTCTCTCTCCGTCCCTCGCCCCCCTTCTCTCTCTCCGTCGCGCCCTCCTTCCTCACACTCGCCTTGTCCCTCTCTCTCTCTCCGTCCCTCGCCCCCCTTTTCTCTCTCCGTCGCGCCCTCCTTCCTCACACTCGCCTTGTCTCTCTCTCTCCGTCCCTCGCCCCCCTTCTCTCTCTCCGTCACACCCTCCTTCCTCACACTCGCCTTGTCCCTCTCTCTCTCTCCGTCCCTCGCCCCCTTCTCTCTCTCCGTCCCTCGCCCCCTTCTCTCTCTCCGTCGCGCCCTCCTTCCTCACACTCGCCTTGTCCCTCTCTCCGTCCCTCGCCCCCTTCTCTCTCTCCGTCGCGCCCTCCTTCCTCACACTCGCCTTGTCCCTCTCTCCATCCCTCGCCCCCCTTCTCTCTCTCCGTCCCTCGCCCCCCTTCTCTCTCTCCGTCCCTCGCTCCCTTCTCTCTCTCTCTCTCGCCCCCCTTCTCTCTCTCTCTCTCTCCCCCCTTCTCTCTCTCTCTCTCGCCCCCCTTCTCTCTCTCTCTCTCGCCCCCCTTCTCTCCTCTCTCTCTCGCCCCCCCTTCTCTCTCTCTCTCGCCCCCCCTTCTCTCTTCCTCTCGCCCCCCTTCTCTCTCTCTCTCTCGCCCCCCTTCTCTCTCTCTCTCTCTCGCCCCCCTTCTCTCTCTCTCTCTCTCGCCCCCCTTCTCTCTCTCTCTCTCTCGCCCCCTTCTCTCTCTCGCCCCCCTTCTCTCTCTCGCCCCCCTTCTCTCTCGCCCCCCTTCTCTCTCTCTCTCCGTCCCTCGCCCCCCTTCTCTCTCTCCGTCGCGCCCTTCCTCACACTCGCCTTGTCCCTCTCTCTCTCTCCGTCCCTCGCCCCCCTTCTCTCTCTCCGTCGCGCCCTCCTTCCTCACACTTACCTTGTCCCTCTCTCTCTCCGTCCCTCGCTCCCTTCTCTCTCTCCGTCGCGCCCTCCTTCCTCACACTCGCCTTGTCCCTCTCTCTCTCTCTCGCCCCCCTTCTCTCTCTCGCCCCCCTTCTCTCTCTCTCGCCCCCCTTCTCTCTCGCCCCCCTTCTCTCTCTCTCTCCGTCCCTCGCCCCCCTTCTCTCTCTCTCTCCGTCCCTCGCCCCCCTTCTCTCTCTCCGTCGCGCCCTTCCTCCTCACACTCGCCTTGTCCCTCTCTCTCCGTCTCTCGCCCCCCTTCTCTCTCTCCGTCGCGCCCTTCCTCCTCACACTCGCCTTGTCCCTCTCTCTCCGTCTCTCGCCCCCCTTCTCTCTCTCCGTCGCGCCCTCCTTCCTCACACTCGCCTTGTCCCTCTCTCTCTCCGTCCCTCGTCCCCCTTCTCTCTCTCCGTCACACCCTCCTTCCTCACACTCGCCTTGTCCCTCTCTCTCTCTCCGTCCCTCGCCCCCCTTTTCTCTCTCCGTCGCGCCCTCCCTCCTCACACTCGCCTTGTCCCTCTCTCTCTCTCCGTCCCTCGCCCCCCTTTTCTCTCTCCGTCGCGTCCTCCTTCCTCACACTCGCCTTGTCCCTCTCTCTCCGTCCCTCGCCCCCCTTCTCTCTCTCCTTCGCGCCCTCCTTCCTCACACTTGCCTTGTCCCTCTCTCTCCGTCCCTCGCCCCCTTCTCTCTCTCCGTCGCGCCCTCCTTCCTCACACTCGCCTTGTCCCTCTCTCTCTCTCCGTCCCTCGCCCCCCTTTTCTCTCTCCGTCGCGCCCTCCTTCCTCACACTCGCCTTGTCTCTCTCTCTCCGTCCCTCGCCCCCCTTCTCTCTCTCCGTCACACCCTCCTTCCTCACACTCGCCTTGTCCCTCTCTCTCTCTCCGTCCCTCGCCCCCCTTCTCTCTCTCCGTCCCTCGCCCCCTTCTCTCTCTCCGTCGCGCCCTCCTTCCTCACACTCGCCTTGTCCCTCTCTCCGTCCCTCGCCCCTTCTCTCTCTCCGTCGCGCCCTCCTTCCTCACACTCGCCTTGTCCCTCTCTCCATCCCTCGCCCCCCTTCTCTCTCTCCGTCCCTCGCCCCCCTTCTCTCTCTCCGTCCCTCGCTCCCTTCTCTCTCTCTCTCTCGCCCCCCTTCTCTCTCTCTCTCTCTCCCCCCTTCTCTCTCTCTCTCTCGCCCCCCTTCTCTCTCTCTCTCTCGCCCCCCTTCTCTCCTCTCTCTCTCGCCCCCCCTTCTCTCTCTCTCGCCCCCCCTTCTCTCTTCCTCTCGCCCCCCTTCTCTCTCTCTCTCTCGCCCCCCTTCTCTCTCTCTCTCTCTCGCCCCCCTTCTCTCTCTCTCTCTCTCGCCCCCTTCTCTCTCTCTCTCTCTCGCCCCCTTCTCTCTCTCGCCCCCCTTCTCTCTCTCGCCCCCCTTCTCTCTCGCCCCCCTTCTCTCTCTCTCTCCGTCCCTCGCCCCCCTTCTCTCTCTCCGTCGCGCCCTTCCTCACACTCGCCTTGTCCCTCTCTCTCTCTCCGTCCCTCGCCCCCCTTCTCTCTCTCCGTCGCGCCCTCCTTCCTCACACTTACCTTGTCCCTCTCTCTCTCCGTCCCTCGCTCCCTTCTCTCTCTCCGTCGCGCCTCCTTCCTCACACTCGCCTTGTCCCTCTCTCTCTCTCTCGCCCCCCTTCTCTCTCTCGCCCCCCTTCTCTCTCTCTCGCCCCCCTTCTCTCTCGCCCCCCTTCTCTCTCTCTCTCCGTCCCTCGCCCCCCTTCTCTCTCTCTCTCCGTCCCTCGCCCCCCTTCTCTCTCTCCGTCGCGCCCTTCCTCCTCACACTCGCCTTGTCCCTCTCTCTCCGTCTCTCGCCCCCCTTCTCTCTCTCCGTCGCGCCCTTCCTCCTCACACTCGCCTTGTCCCTCTCTCTCCGTCTCTCGCCCCCCTTCTCTCTCTCCGTCACACCCTCCTTCCTCACACTCGCCTTGTCCCTCTCTCTCTCTCCGTCCCTCGCCCCCCTTTTCTCTCTCCGTCGCGCCCTCCCTCCTCACACTCGCCTTGTCCCTCTCTCTCTCTCCGTCCCTCGCCCCCCTTTCTCTCTCCGTCGCGTCCTCCTTCCTCACACTCGCCTTGTCCCTCTCTCTCCGTCCCTCGCCCCCCTTCTCTCTCTCCTTCGCGCCCTCCTTCCTCACACTTGCCTTGTCCCTCTCTCTCCGTCCCTCGCCCCCCTTCTCTCTCTCCGTCGCGCCCTCCTTCCTCACACTCGCCTTGTCCCTCTCTCTCTCTCCGTCCCTCGCCCCCCTTTTCTCTCTCCGTCGCGCCCTCCTTCCTCACACTCGCCTTGTCTCTCTCTCTCCGTCCCTCGCCCCCCTTCTCTCTCTCCGTCACACCCTCCTTCCTCACACTCGCCTTGTCCCTCTCTCTCTCTCCGTCCCTCGCCCCCCTTCTCTCTCTCCGTCCCTCGCCCCCTTCTCTCTCTCCGTCGCGCCCTCCTTCCTGACACTCGCCTTGTCCCTCTCTCCGTCCCTCGCCCCCTTCTCTCTCTCCGTCGCGCCCTCCTTCCTCACACTCGCCTTGTCCCTCTCTCCATCCCTCGCCCCCCTTCTCTCTCTCCGTCCCTCGCTCCCTTCTCTCTCTCTCTCTCGCCCCCCTTCTCTCTCTCTCTCTCCCCCCTTCTCTCTCTCTCTCTCGCCCCCCTTCTCTCTCTCTCTCTCGCCCCCCTTCTCTCCTCTCTCTCTCGCCCACCCTTCTCTCTCTCTCTCGCCCCCCCTTCTCTCTTCCTCTCGCCCCCCTTCTCTCTCTCTCTCTCGCCCCCCTTCTCTCTCTCTCGCGCCCCTTCTCTCTCGCCCCCCTTCTCTCTCTCTCTCGCCCCCCTTCTCTCTCTCTCTCGCCCCCCTTCTCTCGCTCTCTCTCTCTCTCGCCCCCCTTCTCTCTCTCTCGCCCCCCTTCTCTCTCTCTCTCTCGCCCCCCTTCTCTCTCTCTCTCTCTCGCCCCCCTTCTCTCTCTCTCTCTCTCGCCCCCCTTCTCTCTCTCTCTCTCTCGCCCCCCTTCTCTCTCTCGCCCCCTTCTCTCTCTCGCCCCCCTTCTCTCTCGCCCCCCTTCTCTCTCGCCCCCCTTCTCTCTCTCTCCGTCCCTCGCCCCCCTTTTCTCTCTCCGTCGCGCCCTTCCTCACACTCGCCTTGTCCCTCTCTCTCTCTCCGTCCCTCGCCCCCCTTCTCTCTCTCCGTCGCGCCCTCCTTCCTCACACTTACCTTGTCCCTCTCTCTCTCCGTCCCTCGCTCCCTTCTCTCTCTCCGTCGCGCCCTCCTTCCTCACACTCGCCTTGTCCCTCTCTCTCTCTCTCGCCCCCCTTCTTTCTCTCTCGCCCCCCTTCTCTCTCTCTCTCTCGCCCCCCTTCTCTCTCTCTCTCTCTCGCCCCCCTTCTCTCTCTCGCCCCCCTTCTCTCTCTCGCCCCCCTTCTCTCTCTCGCCCCCCTTCTCTCTCGCCCCCTTCTCTCTCTCCGTCCCTCGCCCCCCTTCTCTCTCTCTCTCCGTCCCTCGCCCCCCTTCTCTCTCTCCGTCGCGCCCTTCCTCACACTCGCCTTGT
The DNA here is from genome assembly GCF_040206685.1 of Ascaphus truei. NCBI lineage: Eukaryota > Metazoa > Chordata > Amphibia > Anura > Ascaphidae > Ascaphus > Ascaphus truei. The sequence continues at coordinate 259,772 of NW_027456718.1, read as the reverse complement.
CCCTCTCTCTCTCTCCGTCCCTCGCCCCCCTTCTCTCTCTCCGTCGCGCCCTCCTTCCTCACACTCGCCTTGTCCCTCTCTCTCTCTCCGTCCCTCGCCCCCCTTTTCTCTCTCCGTCGCGCCCTCCCTCCTCACACTCGCCTTGTCTCTCTCTCCGTCCCTCGCCCCCTTCTCTCTCTCCGTCGCGCCCTCCTTCCTCACACTCGCCTTGTCCCTCTCTCTCTCTCCGTCCCTCGCCCCCCTTCTCTCTCTCCGTCGCGCCCTCCCTCCTCACACTCGCCTTGTCCCTCTCTCTCCGTCCCTCGCCCCCCTTCTCTCTCTCCGTCCCTCGCCCCCTTCTCTCTCTCCGTCGCGCCCTCCTTCCTCACACTTGCCTTGTCCCTCTCTCCGTCCCTTGCCCCCCTTCTCTCTCTCCGTCCCTCGCCCCCCTTCTCTCTCTCCGTCGCGCCCTCCTTCCTCACACTCGCCTTGTCTCTCTCTCCGTCCCTCGCCCCCTTTTCTCTCTCCGTCGCGCCCTCCTTCCTCACACTCGCCTTGTCCCTCTCTCCGTCCCTCGCCCCCCTTCTCTCTCTCCGTCCCTCGCCCCCCTTCTCTCTCTCCGTCCCTCGCTCCCTTCTCTCTCTCTCTCTCGCCCCCCTTCTCTCTCTCTCTCTCCCCCCTTCTCTCTCTCTCTCTCGCCCCCCTTCTCTCTCTCTCTCTCGCCCCCCTTCTCTCCTCTCTCTCTCGCCCCCCTTCTCTCTCTCTCTCGCCCCCCCTTCTCTCTTCCTCTCGCCCCCCTTCTCTCTCTCTCTCTCGCCCCCCTTCTCTCTCTCTCGCGCCCCTTCTCTCTCGCCCCCCTTCTCTCTCTCTCTCGCCCCCCTTCTCTCTCTCTCTCGCCCCCCTTCTCTCGCTCTCTCTCTCGCCCCCCTTCTCTCTCTCTCGCCCCCCTTCTCTCTCTCTCTCTCGCCCCCCTTCTCTCTCTCTCTCTCTCGCCCCCCTTCTCTCTCTCTCTCTCTCGCCCCCCTTCTCTCTCTCTCTCTCTCGCCCCCCTTCTCTCTCTCGCCCCCCTTCTCTCTCTCGCCCCCCTTCTCTCTCGCCCCCCTTCTCTCTCTCCGTCCCTCGCCCCCTTCTCTCTCTCCGTCGCGCCCTTCCTCACACTCGCCTTGTCCCTCTTTCTCTCTCCGTCCCTCGCCCCCCTTCTCTCTCTCCGTCGCGCCCTCCTTCCTCACACTTACCTTGTCCCTCTCTCTCTCCGTCCCTCGCTCCTTCTCTCTCTCCGTCGCGCCCTCCTTCCTCACACTCGCCTTGTCCCTCTCTCTCTCTCTCGCCCCCCTTCTCTCTCTCTCGCCCCCCTTCTCTCTCTCTCTCTCGCCCCCCTTCTCTCTCTCTCTCTCTCGCCCCCCTTCTCTCTCTCGCCCCCCTTCTCTCTCTCGCCCCCCTTCTCTCTCTCTCTCGCCCCCCTTCTCTCTCGCCCCCCTTCTCTCTCTCTCTCCGTCCCTCGCCCCCCTTCTCTCTCTCTCTCCGTCCCTCGCCCCCCTTCTCTCTCTCCGTCGCGCCCTCCTTCCTCACACTCGCCTTGTCTCTCTCTCCGTCCTCGTCCCCCTTCTCTCTCTCGCCCCCCTTCTCTCTCTCTCTCGCCCCCCTTCTCTCTCGCCCCCCTTCTCTCTCTCTCTCCGTCCCTCGCCCCCCTTCTCTCTCTCTCTCCGTCCCTCGCCCCCCTTCTCTCTCTCCGTCGCGCCCTTCCTCACACTCGCCTTGTCCCTCTCTCTCTCTCCGTCCCTCGCCCCCCTTCTCTCTCTCCGTCGCGCCCTCCTTCCTCACACTCGCCTTGTCCCTCTCTCTCTCCGTCTCTCGCCCCCCTTCTCTCTCTCCGTCGCGCCCTCCTTCCTCACACTCGCCTTGTCCCTCTCTCTCTCCTTCCCTCGCCCCCCTTCTCTCTCTCCGTCGCGCCCTCCTTCCTCACACTCGCCTTGTCTCTCTCTCCGTCCCTCGTCCCCCTTCTCTCTCTCGCCCCCCTTCTCTCTCTCTCTCGCCCCCCTTCTCTCTCGCCCCCCTTCTCTCTCTCTCTCCGTCCCTCGCCCCCCTTCTCTCTCTCTCTCCGTCCCTCGCCCCCCTTCTCTCTCTCCGTCGCGCCCTTCCTCACACTCGCCTTGTCCCTCTCTCTCTCTCCGTCCCTCGCCCCCCTTCTCTCTCTCCGTCGCGCCCTCCTTCCTCACACTTACCTTGTCCCTCTCTCTCTCTCCGTCCCTCGCTCCCTTCTCTCTCTCCGTCGCGCCCTCCTTCCTCACACTCGCCTTGTCCCTCTCTCTCTCTCCGTCCCTCGCCCCCCTTTTCTCTCTCCGTCGCGCCCTCCCTCCTCACACTCGCCTTGTCCCTCTCTCTCCGTCCCTCGCCCCCCTTCTCTCTCTCCGTCGCGCCCTCCTTCCTCACACTCGCCTTGTCCCTCTCTCCGTCCCCTCGCCCCCCCTTTTCTCTCTCCGTCGCGCCCTCCTTCCTCACACTCGCCTTGTCCCTCTCTCTCTCTCCGTCCCTCGCCCCCCTTCTCTCTCTCCGTCCCTCGCCCCCTTCTCTCTCTCCGTCGCGTCCTCCTTCCTCACACTCGCCTTGTCTCTCTCTCCGTCCCTCGCCCCCCTTTTCTCTCTCCTTCGCGCCCTCCTTCCTGACACTCGCCTTGTCCCTCTCTCTCTCCGTCCCTCGCCCCCCTTCTCTCTCTCCGTCGCGCCCTCCTTCCTCACACTCGCCTTGTCCCTCTCTCCGTCCCTCGCCCCCCTTCTCTCTCTCCGACGCGCCCTTCCTCACACTCGCCTTGTCTCTCTCTCCGTCCCTCGCCCCCTTTTCTCTCTCCGTCGCGCCCTCCTTCCTCACACTCGCCTTGTCTCTCTCTCCGTCCCTCGCCCCCCTTCTCTCTCTCCGTCGCACCCTCCTTCCTCACACTCGCCTTGTCCCTCTCTCTCTCCGTCCCTCGCCCGCTTCTCTCTCTCCGTCGCGCCCTCCTTCCTCACACTCGCCTTGTCCCTCTCCGTCCCTCGCCCCCTTCTCTCTCTCCGTCGCGCCCTCCTTCCTCACACTTACCTTGTCCCTCTCTCTCTCCGTCCCTCGCCCCCCTTCTCTCTCTCCGTCGCGCCCTCCTTCCTCACACTCGCCTTGTCCCTCTCTCTCTCCGTCCCTCGTCCCCCTTCTCTCTCTCCGTCGCGCCCTCCTTCCTCACACTCGCCTTGTCCCTCTCTCTCTCTCCGTCCCTCGCCCCCCTTCTCTCTCTCCGTCGCGCCCTCCTTCCTCACACTCGCCTTGTCCCTCTCTCTCTCCGTCCCTCGCCCCCCTTCTCTCTCTCCGTCGCGCCCTCCTTCCTCACACTCGCCTTGTCCCTCTCTCTCTCCGTCCCTTGCCCCCCTTCTCTCTCTCCGTCCCTCGCCCCCCTTCTCTCTCTCCGTCGCGCCCTCCTTCCTCACACTCGCCTTGTCCCTCTCTCTCTCCGTCCCTCGCCCCCTTCTCTCTCTCCGTCGCGCCCTCCTTCCTCACACTCGCCTTGTCCCTCTCTCTCTCCGTCCCTTGCCCCCCTTCTCTCTCTCCGTCCCTCGCCCCCCTTCTCTCTCTCCGTCGCGCCCTCCTTCCTGACACTCGCCTTGTCCCTCTCTCTCTCCGTCCCTCGCCCCCCTTCTCTCTCTCCGTCCCTCGCCCCCTTCTCTCTCTCCGTCGCGCCCTCCTTCCTCACACTTGCCTTGTCCCTCTCTCCGTCCCTTGCCCCCCTTCTCTCTCTCCGTCCCTCGCCCCCCTTCTCTCTCTCCGTCGCGCCCTCCTTCCTCACACTCGCCTTGTCCCTCTCTCTCTCCGTCCCTCGCCCCCTTTTCTCTCTCCGTCGCGTCCTCCTTCCTCACACTCGCCTTGTCTCTCTCTCCGTCCCTCGCCCCCCTTTTCTCTCTCCTTCGCGCCCTCCTTCCTGACACTCGCCTTGTCCCTCTCTCTCTCCGTCCCTCGCCCCCCTTCTCTCTCTCCGTCGCGCCCTCCTTCCTCACACTCGCCTTGTCTCTCTCTCCGTCCCTCGCCCCCTTTTCTCTCTCCGTCGCGCCCTCCTTCCTCACACTCGCCTTGTCTCTCTCTCCGTCCCTCGCCCCCCTTCTCTCTCTCCGTCGCGCCCTCCTTCCTCACACTCGCCTTGTCCCTCTCTCTCTCCGTCCCTCGCCCGCTTCTCTCTCTCCGTCGCGCCCTCCTTCCTCACACTCGCCTTGTCCCTCTCCGTCCCTCGCCCCCTTCTCTCTCTCCGTCGCGCCCTCCTTCCTCACACTTGCCTTGTCCCTCTCTCTCTCCGTCCCTCGCCCCCCTTCTCTCTCTCCGTCGCGCCCTCCTTCCTCACACTCGCCTTGTCCCTCTCTCTCTCCGTCCCTCGTCCCCCTTCTCTCTCTCCGTCGCGCCCTCCTTCCTCACACTCGCCTTGTCCCTCTCTCTCTCTCCGTCCCTCGCCCCCCTTCTCTCTCTCCGTCGCGCCCTCCTTCCTCACACTCGCCTTGTCCCTCTCTCTCTCCGTCCCTCGCCCCCTTCTCTCTCTCCGTCGCGCCCTCCTTCCTCACACTCGCCTTGTCCCTTCTCTCTCTCCGTCCCTCGCCCCCCTTCTCCCTCTCCGTCGCGCCCTCCTTCCTCACACTCGCCTTGTCCCTCTCTCCGTCCCTCGCCCCCTTCTCTCTCTCCGTCGCGCCCTCCTTCCTCACACTCGCCTTGTCCCTCTCTCTCTCCGTCCCTCGCCCCCCTTCTCTCTCTCTGTCGCGCCCTCCTTCCTCACACTCGCCTTGTCCCTCTCTCTCTCCGTCCCTCGCCCCCCTTCTCTCTCTCCGTCGCACCCTCCTTCCTCACACTCGCCTTGTCCCTCTCCGTCCCTCGCCCCCCTTCTCTCTCTCCGTCGCGCCCTCCTTCCTCACACTCGCCTTGTCCCTCTCCGTCCCTCGCCCCCCTTCTCTCTCTCCGTCCCTCGCCCCCCTTCTCTCTCTCCGTCGCGCCCTCCTTCCTCACACTCGCCTTGTCTCTCTCTCCGTCCCTCGCCCCCCTTCTCTCTCTCCGTCGCACCCTCCTTCCTCACACTCGCCTTGTCCCTCTCTCTCTCTCCGTCCCTCGCCCCCTTCTCTCTCTCCGTCGCGCCCTCCTTCCTCACACTCGCCTTGTCCCTCTCTCTCTCCGTCCCTCGCCCCCTTCTCTCTCTCCGTCGCGCCCTCCTTCCTCACACTCGCCTTGTCCCTCTCTCTCTCCGTCCCTCGCCCCCCTTCTCTCTCTCCGTCGCGCCCTCCTTCCTCACACTCGCCTTGTCCCTCTCTCTCTCCGTCCCTCGCCCCCCTTCTCTCTCTCCGTCGCGCCCTCCTTCCTCACACTCGCCTTGTCCCTCTCTCTCTCCGTCTCTCGCCCCCCTTCTCTCTCTCCGTCGCGCCCTCCTTCCTCACACTCGCCTTGTCCCTCTCTCTCTCCTTCCCTCGCCCCCCTTCTCTCTCTCCGTCGCGCCCTCCTTCCTCACACTCGCCTTGTCTCTCTCTCCGTCCCTCGTCCCCCTTCTCTCTCTCGCCCCCCTTCTCTCTCTCTCTCGCCCCCCTTCTCTCTCGCCCCCCTTCTCTCTCTCTCTCCGTCCCTCGCCCCCCTTCTCTCTCTCTCTCCGTCCCTCGCCCCCCTTCTCTCTCTCCGTCGCGCCCTTCCTCACACTCGCCTTGTCCCTCTCTCTCTCTCCGTCCCTCGCCCCCCTTCTCTCTCTCCGTCGCGCCCTCCTTCCTCACACTTACCTTGTCCCTCTCTCTCTCCGTCCCTCGCTCCCTTCTCTCTCTCCGTCGCGCCCTCCTTCCTCACACTTACCTTGTCCCTCTCTCTCTCCGTCCCTCGCTCCCTTCTCTCTCTCCGTCGCGCCCTCCTTCCTCACACTCGCCTTGTCCCTCTCTCTCTCCGTCCCTCGCCCGCTTCTCTCTCTCCGTCGCGCCCTCCTTCCTCACACTCGCCTTGTCTCTCTCTCCGTCCCTCGCCCCCCTTCTCTCTCTCCGTCGCGCCCTCCTTCCTCACACTCGCCTTGTCCCTCTCTCTCCGTCCCTCGCCCCCCTTCTCTCTCTCCGTCGCGCCCTCCTTCCTCACACTCGCCTTGTCCCTCTCTCTCCGTCCCTCGCCCCCCTTCTCTCTCTCCGTCGCGCCCTCCTTCCTCACACTCGCCTTGTCTCTCTCTCCGTCCCTCGCCCCCTCCTTCCTCACACTCGCCTTGCCCCTCTCTCTCTCTCCGTCCCTCGCCCCCCTTCTCTCTCTCCGTCGCGCCCTTCCTCACACTCGCCTTGTCCCTCTCTCTCTCCGTCCCTCGCCCCCCTTCTCTCTCTCCGTCGCGCCCTCCTTCCTCACACTCGCCTTGTCCCTCTCTCTCCGTCCCTCGCCCCCCTTCTCTCTCTCCGTCGCGCCCTCCTTCCTCACACTCGCCTTGTCTCTCTCTCTCCGTCCCTCGCCCCCCTTCTCTCTCTCCGTCACACCCTCCTTCCTCACACTCGCCTTGTCCCTCTCTCTCTCCGTCCCTCGCCCCCTTCTCTCTCTCCGTCCCTCGCCCCCCTTCTCTCTCTCCGTCACACCCTCCTTCCTCACACTCGCCTTGTCCCTCTCTCTCTCCGTCCCTCGCCCCCTTCTCTCTCTCCGTCCCTCGCCCCCCTTCTCTCTCTCCGTCGCGCCCTCCTTCTCTCTCTCCGTCGCGCCCTCCTTCCTCACACTTGCCTTGTCCCTCTCTCTAGGAACACTTGGTCCTCATACCTCCCTCACTCTAACATCCTCTGGCTGCATTATCTATCTGACAAGCTGCTCAACGCTGTGCAGTATGTCCGGAAGCCGCGCTCTGCAGCTCAGCGCAGGGAGCTCCGCAGACTGCAGGACTTCTGCAGGGACGTGCACAGATTCCACTCTGCGACTGACGCTCTGCGCAGCAGTAAACTCTTCCAGTGACATCACAGCGGCTCTGCGCTGCAATAAACTCTTCCAGTGACATCACAGCGGCTCTGCGCAGCAATAATCTCTTCCAGTGACATCACAGCGGCTCTGCACAGCAGTAAACTCTTCCAGTGACATCACGGATAAGGCTGTTGGTCTGTAGGTTTTGAATATAAACCTGTTTTGGGCTCAGTTTCAAGCAAATAATATTACTGTACATCACGGAAGTCTGTGGGGTTTTAGTGGCGAAAGCCGCAGCATTGTATGTGAGCCTCCATGAGATTGCCCGCTGGTGTCCTGTCCAATACCCGCCGCGCGTCCAATATCCGCCGCAGGCCGCCGCGCGTCCAATATCCGTCGCAGGCCGCCGCGCGTCCAATACCCGCCGCGCGTCCAATATCTGCCGCAGGCCGTGCGTCCAATATCCAGCGCACGTACAATACCCGCCTCAGGCCGGCGCGTGTACAATATCCGCCGCAGGCCGCGCGTCCAATATCCGCCGCAGGCCGCGCGTCCAATATCCAGCGCACGTACAATACCCGCCGCGCATACAATATCCGCCTCAGGCCGGCGCGTGTACAATATCCAGCACACGTACAATACCCGCCGCGCACGTACAATATCCGCCGCAGGCCGCCGCGCATCCAATATCCAGCGCACGAACAATACCCGCCGCGCACGTACAATATCCGCCTCAGGCCGGCGCGTGTACAATATCCAGCGCACGCACAATACCCGCCGCGCACGTACAATATCCGCCTCAGGCCGGCGCGTGTACAATATCCGCCGCAGGCCGCCGCGCGTCCAATATCCAGCGCACGCACAATACCCGCCGCGCATACAATATCCGCCTCAGGCCGGCGCGTGTACAATATCCAGCGCACGCACAATACCCGCCGCGCACGTACAATATCCGCCTCAGGCCGGCGCGTGTACAATATCCGCCGCAGGCCGCCGCGCGTCCAATATCCAGCGCACGCACAATACCCGCCGCGCACGTAAAATATCCGCCTCAGGCCGGCGCGTGTACAATATCCAGCGCACGCACAATACCCGCCGCGCACGTAAAATATCCGCCTCAGGCCGGCGCGTGTACAATATCCGCCGCAGGCCGCCGCGCGTCCAATATCCAGCGCACGCACAATACCCGCCGCGCACGTACAATATCCGCCTCAGGCCGGCGCGTGTACAATATCCAGCGCACGCACAATACCCGCCGCGCACGTAAAATATCCGCCTCAGGCCGCCGCGCGTCCAATATCCAGCGCACGCACAATACCCGCCGCGCACGTAAAATATCCGCCTCAGGCCGGCGCGTGTACAATATCCAGCGCACGCACAATACCCGCCGCGCACGTAAAATATCCGCCTCAGGCCGGCGCGTGTACAATATCCGCCGCAGGCCGCCGCGCGTCCAATATCCAGCGCACGCACAATACCCGCCGCGCATACAATATCCGCCTCAGGCCGGCGCGTGTACAATATCCAGCGCACGCACAATACCCGCCGCGCATACAATATCCGCCTCAGGCCGGCGCGTGTACAATATCCAGCGCACGCACAATACCCGCCGTGCATACAATATCCGCCTCAGGCCGGCGCGTGTACAATATCCGCCGTGCGTCCAATATCCAGCGCACGCACAATACCCGCCGCGCATACAATATCCGCCTCAGGCCGGCGCGTGTACAATATCCAGCGCACGCACAATACCCGCCGCGCATACAATATCCGCCTCAGGCCGGCGCGTGTACAATATCCGCCTCAGGCCGGCGCGTGTACAATATCCGCCGCGCGTCCAATATCCAGCGCACGTACAATACCCGCCTCGCATACAATATCCAGCGCACGTACAATACCCGCCTCGCATACAATATCCAGCGCACGTACAATACCCGCCGCGCATACAATATCCGCCTCAGGCCGGCGCGTGTACAATATCCGCCTCAGGCCGCCGCGCGTCCAATATCCAGCGCACGTACAATACCCGCCTCGCATACAATATCCAGCGCACGTACAATACCCGCCGCGCATACAATATCCGCCTCAGGCCGGCGTGTGTACAATATCCGCCTCAAGCCGCCGCGCGTACAATATCCGCCGCAGGCCGCCGCGCGTACAATATCCAGCGCACGCACAATACCCGCCGCGCATACAATATCCGCCGCAGGCCGCCGCGCGTCCAATATCCAGCGCACGCACAATACCCGCCGCGCATACAATATCCGCCGCAGGCCGCCGCGCATACAATATCCGCCTCAGGCCGGCGCGCGTACAATATCCGCCGCAGGCCGCCGCGCATACAATATCCGCCTCAGGCCGCCGCGCATACAATATCCGCCGCAGGCCGCCGCGCATACAATATCCGCCTCAGGCCGGCGCGCGTACAATATCCGCCGCAGGCCGCCGCGCATACAATATCCGCCTCAGGCCGGCGCGCGTACAATATCCGCCGCAGGCCGCCGCGCGTACAATGATAGCATTATATACATTGTAAGTCACAGAACAACCAATATAAGTAATTATTGTGCCAAGTCCATCGTGCGCCTTCCGTTGCACAAACTAGTATTGTGTTTTATACTATTTTTTAATCAATATTAAACATTAATATAATCAAGAAGCGGAAACAATAAATACACAATGGTATGTATCACACGCAATATATACAGACGGCTGTATATCACACACAATAAATACACATGGGTATATATTACACACACACAATATATACACACACACAATATATACACAGCTGTATATATATATATATATATATATATCCCTTATATATATATATATATATATATATCCCTTATATATTATCCCTTGAATATGGAGTACAATTTTGGGCACCAATCCTAAGAAAAGACATTATGGAACTAGAGAGAGTGCAGAGAAGAGCCACCAAATGAATAAAGGGGATGGACATTCTAACTTATGAGGAGAGGCTAGCTAAATGAGATTTATTTACATTAGAAAAGAGGCGTCTAAGAGGGGATATGATAACTATATACAAATATATTCAGGGACAATACACGGAGCTTTCAAAAGAACTATTCATCCCACGGGCAGTACAAAGGACTCGGGCCATCCCTTAAGGTTGGAGGAAAGGAAATTTCACCAGCAACAAAGGAAAGGGTTCTTTACAGTGAGGGCAGTTACAGTGTGGGATTCATTACCCATGGAGACTGTGATGGCAGATACAATAGATTTGTTCAAAAAAGGTTGGACATCTTTTTAGATGGGAAAGGTATACAGGGATATACCAAATAAGTATACATGGGAAGGATGTTGATCCAGGGATTAATCCGATTGCCAATTCTTGGAGTCAGGAAGGAATTAATTTTTCCCCTTAATGGGGTTTTTTGTTTGCCTTCCTCTGGATCAATAAGTAAGTATAGATATAGGATAAAGTATCTGTTGTCTAAATTTAGCATAGGTTGAACTTGATGGACCTACGTCTTTTTTCAACCTCATCTACTATGTAACTATGTAATGTATCACACACAGTAAATACACACAGCTGTATATATCACACGCAATTTATGTATGTGTCTTTATATAGCGCCATTAATGTACATAGCGCTTCACAGCAGTAATACGCGTGACAATCATACAAATAACAAATAATACAAATAGCACATCAATGGAATAAGCGCTTCAGACATAAAAGTAACTTTTAGGAAGAGAAGTCCCTGCCCCGAGGAGCTTACAATCTAATTGGAAGGTACAGTAAGAAGAACGTACAGAGACAGTAGGAGGGCGTTCTGGTAAGTGCATCTGCAGGGGGCCAAGCTTTATTTATGAGGTGTAAATTATCAGCCACGGAGCTGCTCATATGCTTCCTTAAGCAAGTGTGTTTTAAGATGGATTTTTAAATGTGGATAGAGAGGGTGCTAGTTGGGTACTGAGGGGAAGGGCATTCCAGAGGTGCGGGGCAGTCAGTGAGAAGGGTTTAAGGCGGGAGAGGGCTTTAGACACAAGGGGTAGAGAGAAGACATCCTTGGACAGAACATAAGAGTCGGGATGGCGCATAGAAATTAGGGCTGAGATATAAAGAGGAGCAGAAGAGTGTAAAGCTTTAAAAGTGAGTAGAATTGAGTGTGAGATACGGGACTCGATGGGAAGGTTTGGGAGACGCTGAGACAGATTTAGGAAAGAGTAGAGTGATTCTGGCAGCAGCGTGTAGGATAGATTGTAGGGGAGACAGGTGAGAGGCAGGAAGGCCGGACAGCAGGAGGTTACAGTAATCAAGACGGGAGAGAATGAGGGCCTGAGTCAGAGTTTTAGCAGTCGAGCAACAGAGGAAAGGGCGTATCTTAGTTATATTGCGGAGGAAAAAGCGACAAGTTTTAGAAATGTTTTGAATGTGAGGGGCGAATGTGAGAGAGGAGTCGAATGTGACCCCTAGGCAGCGTGCTTGGGCTACTGGGTGGATGATCGTACAGTAATGTGGAAGGAGGTAGTAGGTCCAGGTTTGGGAGGAAGTATGAGGAGCTCTTTTTGCCAATTTGAGTTTAAGGCGGCGGAGGGCCATCCAGGATGATATAGCAGAGAGACATTCAGAAACTGGTCTGTACAGCAGGTGTAAGGTCAGGGTTTAAAAGTATACACACTAGCTGATATACCCGGTGTTGCCCAGGATTTAATTTTTCTGCTCCCCTCTCTCCACTCCCCCCTCTCTCTCCTCATTCCCCTCTGTCTCCCCCTTCCCCTCTCCCCCCTCTCTCTCTCTCCCCCGTTCACATGAATCCGGTCCTCCCCCTTCCCCCCCAGTTGACAGCTCTGGAGTCCCATGGAGAACCCCTCACTCGGGCAAGGGTGTTGCTTACCGGGGGTGGTTTGCTGCGGTGGGGGAGAGGTTGGTCGGCGGCGCTCTATGTGGGTTGAGAGGAGTGTTGGTTAGCGGCGGCGGCTCACTGCGGGGTGCGGGTGGGGGGGTTTCTCGGGGGTGGCTCACTGTGGTGGCAGGTTGGTCGACGGGGGGGGGGGGGCTGGTTGCTTGGCGGCAGCTCACTCACTGTGGGGCAGGCGGGTTGCTCGGCGGTGGCTGTCCGCTGTGGGGGTGGGCAGGAGGGTTGCGCTGCGGCTCGCTCTGGTTCTCCCCCCGTTCACAGGTCCCGTCCCCCCCGTTCACAGGTCCGGTCCCCCCCAGTTCCCAGCTCCGAACGTGGCCCTGCCCGTAACGTTGCCTCGCAGTCAGAGAGTGCGAGAGGCAAGCCCTGCAGGGCCGCCAACAGAACCATGGGGCCCAGGACAAATGAAAGGAGCAGGGCCACCCTCCCCCCCCCCCCCCAACCCATAGCGCACAGACCACGGAAAAAATGTTTTAGCGCGCAACTTTTACTTAACCCCCCAATACATATAAAAATAAATAGATATAAAAAATACCCCAACCCCCCAATACATATAAAAATCAGACTTACCTTGGGGAGGGGGGAGGGGGTAGGGGGGGGCAGTGAGCCGGTGGCTGCAGAGGGTCGGCTGTTGCGGGGTGGGGATGGTTGTTGAGGGGGGGGGAGTGGCTGCGGGCGGTGGCAGTGCTAGGGGGGGCGGTAGCTGACGGAACTGAGGTGGGTGGCGGTGCTGGGGGGTAGCTGGCGGTACTGCTGGGGGCCGGCTGCGGAGGGTGACGGTGCTGGGGGGGCTGTAGCTGGCAGGACGCCCGGCGGCTGGCGTTTATGTAGGGGGCCTGGGATTGGTGGGGACGGCCACGGGGGTGGCGAGACTGCGGTGGGGATGGCCGTGGGGGGTGGCGGTGCTGTGGGGGGGAGGCGACGGCCGCGGGGGCTGGTGGGACTGCGGGGACCTGGTGGCAGGTCACTTGATAAAATCAGCTCAGTCTGAAGAAACGCGTAGGGGGACGTGTTATCGTTGCAAATGATTGTGTGACATCACAAAACTTGCCAGAGAACTGAAGCTGGTCTCCGTTCCCGACTACTGAGGTAGTTGCATCCGAAGGAACCTGTGTCACTGGGTGGAGATTTGCCGGAGGACACTCCAGAGTGTAACACCACCAACAGGAAGGAGGAGCCACGTCATTCCAGAGCATTGCCAGCGGAGCAGCGGAGGTTCACAGCAGCTGTGGAGCACGAGTTGTACTCATACAATGCCTGTAACAATTGCATTTTTGTGAGTTTTGTATCGTCTTGTCCAAATTTATAACATTTTATATACGTTATTAGTCGCGGATCGGGCACTTTTTCTCTTTTTCTGTTGGGTTACGTCAAGGAAGTTGTTGTGCCCAAGAAGAAGGCCGCCAGTATTCAGATAAACAGTTTTGTTGACCAACACAAGTCACATTATTGGTTTTTCATTCGTATCCACATGGACATTTTCTTTTAAATTAATTTTTATGTACATTTATTGTTTTTCTATTGAATTCATTGTATTGTATTGTGTCTTAATTTTATAGCGCCATTAATGTACATAGCGCTTCACAGCGGTAATACACGTGGTAATCAACAGATAATATAAATAACAGGTCATGGGAATAAGAGCTTCAGACATAAAAGTAACATTAAGGAAGAGGAGTCCCTGCCCCGAGGAGCTTACAGTCTAATTGGTAGGTAGGTAGAACGTACAGACAGTAGGAGGGAGTTCTGGTAAGTGCGTCTGCAGGGGGCCAAGCTTTATGTATCGTGTTCAGAATGTTCACAGTGCTATTCATATGCTTCTTTAAGCAAGTGTGTCTTAAGGTGGCTCTTAAAGGTGGATAGAGAGGGTGCTAGTCGGGTACTGAGGGGAAGGGAATTCCAGAGGTGCGGGGCAGTCAGTGAGAAAGGTTTAAGGCGGGAGAGGGCTTTAGATACAAAGGGGGTAGAAAGAAGACATCCTTGAGATGAACGCAAGAGTCTGGATGGTGCAGATGTTTAGGTTATTATTTGATCATTTGTATATGTTTAATATTTGGTAGTATTGTGAGTAATACCAATAATTAGATTGATTTTAGTGTTTGTACGCCACACACAGTTATTGTGATCTTGTCTTTGCTCAGCACAACAAGGCACAATCTATATCTGTCTGTCTATATCTGTGTCTATCTATATCTGTCTCTATCTATATCTGTCTCTCTCTCTATCTCTCTATTTGTCTATCTGTCTCTATATCTATCTCTGTCTCTATATCTCTCTGTCTCTATCTGTCTCTATATCTGTCTCTGTCTCTATATCTGTCTCTGTCTCTATCTATATCTGTCTCTATCTATATCTGTCTCTATATCTGTCTCTATCTGTCTCTATGTCTGTCTCTATATCTATCTGTCTCTGTCTGTCTCTATATCTGTCTCTGTCTCTATATCTGTCTCTGTCCATATCTGTCTCTATATCTATATGTCTCTATATCTATATGTCTATATCTATATGTCTCTATGTCTGTCTCTATATCTGTCTCTGTTTCTATATCTGTCTCTGTTTCTATATCTGTCTCTGTTTCTATATCTGTCTCTACATCTGTCTCTATCTATATCTGCCTCTATCTCTATCTCTCTATATCTGTCTCTGTCTGTCTCTATATCTATCTGTCTCTATATCTGTCTCTGTCTCTATATCTATATCTGTCTCTATATCTATCTCTCTCTATATCTATATCTGTCTATATCTATATCTGTCTCTATCTATATCTGTCTCTCTCTCTATCTGTCTCTCTCTCTATCTGTCTCTATCTCTCTATCTGTCTCTGTCTGTCTCTATATCTGTCTCTGTCTCTGTCTGTCTCTGTCTGTCTCTATATCTATATGTCTCTATGTCTGTCTCTATATCTATCTGTCTCTATATCTATCTGTCTCTATATCTATCTGTCTCTATATCTGTCTCTTTGTCTGTCTCTATATCTATCTGTCTCTATATCTGTCTCTGTTTCTATATCTGTCTATAT